>NC_069739.1:317424-329514 GCF_027358585.1 Pangasianodon hypophthalmus
TGCTGAGTCGAGAAATTTCTAGAACAATGGAGTTTGTGTATTGTAGTGTTGATCTCTGACCCGTGGGATGAAGACGTGATCGCGTCTCTCCTCGCTGCTCTGCGCACTCCTCTGACCTCATACCCCAACCTGAGCACCTGGTCATGCTGTATTCCCTCCATCACCCCCAAACTCACCGTGCAGATGGGTAAGAACACCACACACACACACACACACACACACACACACACACACACACACACACACACGCACACTGCGGGATTTACCCCGCTGTTACTGACGAGCTCTGTCTCTCCGCCATCATCGTGACTGTTGTCATGAACCGCATATCAAATCTGACTCTCCAAACTCCGCCTTTACATTCATAAGAATTTACTAATCTAGAAGATGCAGCAGGCTGCTCAGTAACGCTCTAGAAATAAGGAGGCTGTGCTAGTTTATTTAGTCAGTTATGGACACAGTGTCACATGATGCTATACTGCGTCAGCTGTTTAAGTTGGTATTGCGCTATACACTCACACCGCCCTATACACTCACACCTCTCTATACACTCACACCGCTCTATACACTCACACCGCTCTATACACTCACACCGCTCTATACACTCACACCGCCCTATACACTCACACCGCCCTATACACTCACACCTCTCTATACACTCACACCGCCCTATACACTCACACATCTCTATACACTCACACCGCTCTATACACTCACACCGCTCTATACACTCACACCGCCCTATACACTCACACCTCTCTATACACTCACACCTCTCTATACACTCACACCGCCCTATACACTCACACCGCCCTATACACTCACACCTCTCTATACACTCACACCTCTCTATACACTCACACCTCTCTATACACTCACACCGCTCTATACACTCACACCGCCCTATACACTCACACCCCGCTATACACTCACACCTCTCTATACACTCACACCGCCCTATACACTCACACCGCCCTATACACTCACACCTCTCTATACACTCACACCGCTCTATACACTCACACCGCTCTATACACTCACACCTCTCTATACACTCACACCGCTCTATACACTCACATCGCTCTATACACTCACACCGCCCTATACACTCACACCTCTCTATACACTCACACCGCTCTATACACTCACACCGCTCTATACACTCACATCGCTCTATACACTCACACCGCCCTATACACTCACACCTCTCTATACACTCACACCGCTCTATACACTCACACCGCTCTATACACTCACACCGCCCTATACACTCACACCTCTCTATACACTCACACCGCCCTATACACTCACACCGCTCTATACACTCACACCGCTCTATACACTCACACCGCGCTATACACTCACACCGCGCTATACACTCACACCGCCCTATACACTCACACCTCTCTATACACTCACACCTCTCTATACACTCACACCTCTCTATACACTCACACTGCTCTATACACTCACACCGCTCTATACACTCACACCGCCCTATACACTCACACCTCTCTATACACTCACACCGCCCTATACACTCACACCTCTCTATACACTCACACCTCTCTATACACTCACACTGCTCTATACACTCACACCGCTCTATACACTCACACCGCCCTATACACTCACACCGCTCTATACACTCACACCGCTCTATACACTCACACCGCGCTATACACTCACACCGCGCTATACACTCACACCTCTCTATACACTCACACCTCTCTATACACTCACACCTCTCTATACACTCACACCGCTCTATACACTCACACCGCGCTATACACTCACACCGCGCTATACACTCACACCGCCCTATACACTCACACCGCTCTATACACTCACACCTCTCTATGCACTCACACCTCTCTATACACTCACACCGCCCTATACACTCACACCGCCCTATACACTCACACCTCTCTATACACTCACACCGCTCTATACACTCACACCGCCCTATACACTCACACCGCCCTATACACTCACACCGCCCTATACACTCACACCGCTCTATACACTCACACCGCGCTATACACTCACACCGCGCTATACACTCACACCGCCCTATACACTCACACCTCTCTATACACTCACACCTCTCTATACACTCACACCTCTCTATACACTCACACTGCTCTATACACTCACACCGCTCTATACACTCACACCGCCCTATACACTCACACCTCTCTATACACTCACACCGCCCTATACACTCACACCTCTCTATACACTCACACCTCTCTATACACTCACACTGCTCTATACACTCACACCGCTCTATACACTCACACCGCCCTATACACTCACACCGCTCTATACACTCACACCGCTCTATACACTCACACCGCGCTATACACTCACACCGCGCTATACACTCACACCTCTCTATACACTCACACCTCTCTATACACTCACACCTCTCTATACACTCACACCGCTCTATACACTCACACCGCGCTATACACTCACACCGCGCTATACACTCACACCGCCCTATACACTCACACCGCTCTATACACTCACACCTCTCTATGCACTCACACCTCTCTATACACTCACACCGCCCTATACACTCACACCGCCCTATACACTCACACCTCTCTATACACTCACACCGCTCTATACACTCACACCGCCCTATACACTCACACCGCCCTATACACTCACACCTCTCTATACACTCACACCGCCCTATACACTCACACCCCTCTATACACTCACACCGCTCTATACACTCACACCTCTCTATACACTCACACCGCCCTATACACTCACACCTCTCTATACACTCACACCGCTCTATACACTCACACCTCTCTATACACTCACACCGCCCTATACACTCACACCTCTCTATACACTCACACCGCCCTATACACTCACACCGCCCTATACACTCACACCGCGCTATACACTCACACCGCTCTATACACTCACACCTCTCTATACACTCACACCGCTCTATACACTCACACCGCTCTATACACTCACACCTCTCTATACACTCACACCGCCCTATACACTCACACCGCTCTATACACTCACACCGCTCTATACACTCACACCGCCCTATACACTCACACCTCTCTATACACTCACACCGCTCTATACACTCACACCGCTCTATACACTCACACCGCCCTATACACTCACACCTCTCTATACACTCACACCTCTCTATACACTCACACCGCCCTATACACTCACACCTCTCTATACACTCACACCGCCCTATACACTCACACCGCCCTATACACTCACACCGCCCTATACACTCACACCTCTCTATACACTCACACCTCTCTATACACTCACACCGCCCTATACACTCACACCGCCCTATACACTCACACCTCTCTATACACTCACACCTCTCTATACACTCACACCTCTCTATACACTCACACCGCCCTATACACTCACACCGCCCTATACACTCACACCTCTCTATACACTCACACCGCCCTATACACTCACACCGCCCTATACACTCACACCGCTCTATACACTCACACCGCCCTATACACTCACACCGCCCTATACACTCACACCGCTCTATACACTCACACCGCCCTATACACTCACACCGCCCTATACACTCACACCTCTCTATACACTCACACCGCTCTATACACTCACACCGCCCTATACACTCACACCTCTCTATACACTCACACCTCTCTATACACTCACACCTCTCTATACACTCACACCGCCCTATACACTCACACCGCCCTATACACTCACACCGCTCTATACACTCACACCTCTCTATACACTCACACCTCTCTATACACTCACACCGCTCTATACACTCACACCTCTCTATACACTCACACCTCTCTATACACTCACACCTCTCTATACACTCACACCCCTCTATACACTCACACCCCTCTATACACTCACACCGCCCTATACACTCACACCTCTCTATACACTCACACCTCTCTATACACTCACACCCCTCTATACACTCACACCCCTCTATACACTCACACCGCCCTATACACTCACACCGCTCTATACACTCACACCTCTCTATACACTCACACCTCTCTATACACTCACACCGCTCTATACACTCACACCTCTCTATACACTCACACCTCTCTATACACTCACACCCCGCTCTATACACTCGCACCTCTCTATACACTCACACCGCTCTATACACTCACACCGCCCTATACACTCACACCTCTCTATACACTCACACCGCCCTATACACTCACACCTCTCTATACACTCACACCGCCCTATACACTCACACCGCTCTATACACTCACACCTCTCTATACACTCACACCTCTCTATATACTCACACCTCTCTATACACTCACACCGCTCTATACACTCGCACCTCTCTATACACTCACACCTCTCTATATACTCACACCTCTCTATACACTCACACCGCTCTATACACTCGCACCTCTCTATACACTCGCACCTCTCTATACACTCACACCGCTCTATACACTCACACCGCCCTATACACTCACACCTCTCTATACACTCACACCGCCCTATACACTCACACCGCCCTATACACTCACACCGCCCTATACACTCACACCGCTCTATACACTCACACCTCTCTATACACTCACACCTCTCTATACACTCACACCGCTCTATACACTCACACCTCTCTATACACTCACACCTCTCTATACACTCACACCGCCCTATACACTCACACCTCTCTATACACTCACACCGCCCTATACACTCACACCGCCTCTATACACTCACACCTCTCTATACACTCACACCTCTCTATACACTCACACCTCTCTATACACTCACACCGCTCTATACACTCACACCGCCCTATACACTCACACCTCTCTATACACTCACACCTCTCTATACACTCACACCGCCCTATACACTCACACCGCCCTATACACTCACACCGCCCTATACACTCACACCTCTCTATACACTCACACCGCCCTATACACTCACACCGCCCTATACACTCACACCTCTCTATACACTCACACCGCCCTATACACTCACACTGCTCTATACACTCACACCGCTCTATACACTCACACCTCTCTATACACTCACACCTCTCTATACACTCACACCGCTCTATACACTCACACCTCTCTATACACTCACACCCCTCTATACACTCACACCTCTCTATACACTCACACCGCTCTATACACTCACACCGCCCTATACACTCACACCGCTCTATACACTCACACCGCTCTATACACTCACACCTCTCTATACACTCACACCGCCCTATACACTCACACCGCCCTATACACTCACACCGCTCTATACACTCACACCGCTCTATACACTCACACCTCTCTATACACTCACACCGCTCTATACACTCACACCGCCCTATACACTCACACCGCTCTATACACTCACACCTCTCTATACACTCACACCGCTCTATACACTCACACCGCCCTATACACTCACACCGCTCTATACACTCACACCTCTCTATACACTCACACCTCTCTATACACTCACACCGCCCTATACACTCACACCGCCCTATACACTCACACCTCTCTATACACTCACACCGCTCTATACACTCACACCTCTCTATACACTCACACCGCCCTATACACTCACACCGCCCTATACACTCACACCTCTCTATACACTCACACCGCCCTATACACTCACACCGCCCTATACACTCACACCGCCCTATACACTCACACCTCTCTATACACTCACACCGCTCTATACACTCACACCTCTCTATACACTCACACCTCTCTATACACTCACACCGCTCTATACACTCACACCTCTCTATACACTCACACCTCTCTATACACTCACACCGCTCTATACACTCACACCGCCCTATACACTCACACCTCTCTATACACTCACACCTCTCTATACACTCACACCGCTCTATACACTCACACCTCTCTATACACTCACACCGCCCTATACACTCACACCTCTCTATACACTCACACCTCTCTATACACTCACACCCCTCTATACACTCACACCTCTCTATACACTCACACCGCTCTATACACTCACACCGCCCTATACACTCACACCGCTCTATACACTCACACCGCCCTATACACTCACACCGCCCTATACACTCACACCGCTCTATACACTCACACCGCCCTATACACTCACACCGCCCTATACACTCACACCGCCCTATACACTCACACCTCTCTATACACTCACACCCCTCTATACACTCACACCTCTCTATACACTCACACCGCTCTATACACTCACACCGCCCTATACACTCACACCGCTCTATACACTCACACCGCCCTATACACTCACACCGCCCTATACACTCACACCGCTCTATACACTCACACCGCTCTATACACTCACACCTCTCTATACACTCACACCTCTCTATACACTCACACCGCCCTATACACTCACACCTCTCTATACACTCACACCGCCC
The DNA here is from genome assembly GCF_027358585.1 of Pangasianodon hypophthalmus. Lineage (NCBI taxonomy): Eukaryota > Metazoa > Chordata > Actinopteri > Siluriformes > Pangasiidae > Pangasianodon > Pangasianodon hypophthalmus. The sequence goes on from NC_069739.1 coordinate 323,894, forward strand.
TATACACTCACACCGCCCTATACACTCACACCGCCCTATACACTCACACCTCTCTATACACTCACACCTCTCTATACACTCACACCGCCCTATACACTCACACCGCTCTATACACTCACACCGCTCTATACACTCACACCTCTCTATACACTCACACCGCCCTATACACTCACACCGCCCTATACACTCACACCTCTCTATACACTCACACCGCTCTATACACTCACACCTCTCTATACACTCACACCTCTCTATACACTCACACCTCTCTATACACTCACACCGCTCTATACACTCACACCGCCCTATACACTCACACCGCCCTATACACTCACACCTCTCTATACACTCACACCTCTCTATACACTCACACCGCCCTATACACTCACACCGCCCTATACACTCACACCGCCCTATACACTCACACCGCCCTATACACTCACACCTCTCTATACACTCACACCGCTCTATACACTCACACCGCTCTATACACTCACACCTCTCTATACACTCACACCGCCCTATACACTCACACCGCCCTATACACTCACACCTCTCTATACACTCACACCGCCCTATACACTCACACCGCCCTATACACTCACACCGCTCTATACACTCACACCTCTCTATACACTCACACCTCTCTATACACTCACACCGCTCTATACACTCACACCGCCCTATACACTCACACCGCCCTATACACTCACACCGCCCTATACACTCACACCTCTCTATACACTCACACCTCTCTATACACTCACACCGCCCTATACACTCACACCGCCCTATACACTCACACCGCCCTATACACTCACACCGCCCTATACACTCACACCTCTCTATACACTCACACCTCTCTATACACTCACACCGCTCTATACACTCACACCTCTCTATACACTCACACCTCTCTATACACTCACACCGCTCTATACACTCACACCTCTCTATACACTCACACCGCTCTATACACTCACACCTCTCTATACACTCACACCGCTCTATACACTCACACCTCTCTATACACTCACACCTCTCTATACACTCACACCGCTCTATACACTCACACCCCGCTATACACTCACACCGCCCTATACACTCACACCGCCCTATACACTCACACCGCTCTATACACTCACACCGCCCTATACACTCACACCTCTCTATACACTCACACCTCTCTATACACTCACACCGCTCTATACACTCACACCGCTCTATACACTCACACCGCTCTATACACTCACACCTCTCTATACACTCACACCTCTCTATACACTCACACCTCTCTATACACTCACACCGCTCTATACACTCACACCTCTCTATACACTCACACCGCCCTATACACTCACACCGCCCTATACACTCACACCTCTCTATACACTCACACCGCCCTATACACTCACACCTCTCTATACACTCACACCTCTCTATACACTCACACCGCTCTATACACTCACACCGCTCTATACACTCACACCTCTCTATACACTCACACCTCTCTATACACTCACACCTCTCTATACACTCACACCGCTCTATACACTCACACCTCTCTATACACTCACACCGCTCTATACACTCACACCGCCCTATACACTCACACCTCTCTATACACTCACACCGCTCTATACACTCACACCGCCCTATACACTCACACCTCTCTATACACTCACACCGCCCTATACACTCACACCGCCCTATACACTCACACCTCTCTATACACTCACACCGCTCTATACACTCACACCGCTCTATACACTCACACCGCCCTATACACTCACACCGCCCTATACACTCACACCGCCCTATACACTCACACCGCCCTATACACTCACACCTCTCTATACACTCACACCGCCCTATACACTCACACCGCTCTATACACTCACACCGCTCTATACACTCACACCGCGCTATACACTCACACCGCGCTATACACTCACACCGCCCTATACACTCACACCTCTCTATACACTCACACCTCTCTATACACTCACACCTCTCTATACACTCACACCGCCCTATACACTCACACCTCTCTATACACTCACACCGCTCTATACACTCACACCTCTCTATACACTCACACCGCCCTATACACTCACACCTCTCTATACACTCACACCGCTCTATACACTCACACCGCTCTATACACTCACACCTCTCTATACACTCACACCTCTCTATACACTCACACCGCCCTATACACTCACACCGCTCTATACACTCACACCGCCCTATACACTCACACCGCCCTATACACTCACACCTCTCTATACACTCACACCGCTCTATACACTCACACCGCTCTATACACTCACACCGCCCTATACACTCACACCTCTCTATACACTCACACCTCTCTATACACTCACACCGCCCTATACACTCACACCTCTCTATACACTCACACCGCCCTATACACTCACACCGCCCTATACACTCACACCTCTCTATACACTCACACCTCTCTATACACTCACACCGCCCTATACACTCACACCGCCCTATACACTCACACCGCCCTATACACTCACACCGCTCTATACACTCACACCGCCCTATACACTCACACCGCCCTATACACTCACACCGCTCTATACACTCACACCGCCCTATACACTCACACCGCCCTATACACTCACACCTCTCTATACACTCACACCGCCCTATACACTCACACCGCCCTATACACTCACACCTCTCTATACACTCACACCTCTCTATACACTCACACCTCTCTATACACTCACACCGCCCTATACACTCACACCGCCCTATACACTCACACCCCTCTATACACTCACACCCCTCTATACACTCACACCCCTCTATACACTCACACCGCTCTATACACTCACACCTCTCTATACACTCACACCGCCCTATACACTCACACCGCCCTATACACTCACACCGCCCTATACACTCACACCTCTCTATACACTCACACCGCCCTATACACTCACACCGCCCTATACACTCACACCGCCCTATACACTCACACCTCTCTATACACTCACACCGCCCTATACACTCACACCGCTCTATACACTCACACCGCTCTATACACTCACACCTCTCTATACACTCACACCTCTCTATACACTCACACCGCTCTATACACTCACACCTCTCTATACACTCACACCCCTCTATACACTCACACCTCTCTATACACTCACACCGCTCTATACACTCACACCGCCCTATACACTCACACCGCTCTATACACTCACACCGCTCTATACACTCACACCTCTCTATACACTCACACCGCCCTATACACTCACACCGCTCTATACACTCACACCGCTCTATACACTCACACCTCTCTATACACTCACACCGCTCTATACACTCACACCGCCCTATACACTCACACCGCTCTATACACTCACACCTCTCTATACACTCACACCGCTCTATACACTCACACCTCTCTATACACTCACACCGCTCTATACACTCACACCTCTCTATACACTCACACCTCTCTATACACTCACACCGCCCTATACACTCACACCGCCCTATACACTCACACCTCTCTATACACTCACACCGCTCTATACACTCACACCTCTCTATACACTCACACCGCCCTATACACTCACACCGCCCTATACACTCACACCTCTCTATACACTCACACCGCCCTATACACTCACACCTCTCTATACACTCACACCGCCCTATACACTCACACCTCTCTATACACTCACACCGCTCTATACACTCACACCTCTCTATACACTCACACCTCTCTATACACTCACACCGCTCTATACACTCACACCTCTCTATACACTCACACCCCTCTATACACTCACACCTCTCTATACACTCACACCGCTCTATACACTCACACCGCCCTATACACTCACACCTCTCTATACACTCACACCTCTCTATACACTCACACCGCTCTATACACTCACACCTCTCTATACACTCACACCGCCCTATACACTCACACCTCTCTATACACTCACACCTCTCTATACACTCACACCCCTCTATACACTCACACCTCTCTATACACTCACACCGCTCTATACACTCACACCGCCCTATACACTCACACCGCCCTATACACTCACACCGCTCTATACACTCACACCTCTCTATACACTCACACCTCTCTATACACTCACACCGCCCTATACACTCACACCTCTCTATACACTCACACCGCCCTATACACTCACACCGCCCTATACACTCACACCGCCCTATACACTCACACCTCTCTATACACTCACACCTCTCTATACACTCACACCGCCCTATACACTCACACCGCCCTATACACTCACACCGCTCTATACACTCACACCGCTCTATACACTCACACCGCTCTATACACTCACACCGCCCTATACACTCACACCTCTCTATACACTCACACCTCTCTATACACTCACACCGCTCTATACACTCACACCTCTCTATACACTCACACCTCTCTATACACTCACACCGCCCTATACACTCACACCGCTCTATACACTCACACCGCCCTATACACTCACACCGCCCTATACACTCACACCTCTCTATACACTCACACCTCTCTATACACTCACACCGCCCTATACACTCACACCGCCCTATACACTCACACCGCCCTATACACTCACACCGCTCTATACACTCACACCTCTCTATACACTCACACCGCTCTATACACTCACACCTCTCTATACACTCACACCTCTCTATACACTCACACCTCTCTATACACTCACACCGCCCTATACACTCACACCGCCCTATACACTCACACCGCCCTATACACTCACACCTCTCTATACACTCACACCGCCCTATACACTCACACCGCCCTATACACTCACACCGCCCTATACACTCACACCTCTCTATACACTCACACCGCTCTATACACTCACACCTCTCTATACACTCACACCTCTCTATACACTCACACCGCTCTATACACTCACACCGCTCTATACACTCACACCGCTCTATACACTCACACCTCTCTATACACTCACACCGCTCTATACACTCACACCGCCCTATACACTCACACCTCTCTATACACTCACACCTCTCTATACACTCACACCGCTCTATACACTCACACCGCTCTATACACTCACACCTCTCTATACACTCACACCGCTCTATACACTCACACCTCTCTATACACTCACACCGCCCTATACACTCACACCGCCCTATACACTCACACCTCTCTATACACTCACACCGCCCTATACACTCACACCTCTCTATACACTCACACCTCTCTATACACTCACACCGCCCTATACACTCACACCGCCCTATACACTCACACCTCTCTATACACTCACACCGCCCTATACACTCACACCTCTCTATACACTCACACCGCCCTATACACTCACACCTCTCTATACACTCACACCTCTCTATACACTCACACCGCCCTATACACTCACACCTCTCTATACACTCACACCTCTCTATACACTCACACCTCTCTATACACTCACACCGCCCTATACACTCACACCGCCCTATACACTCACACCGCTCTATACACTCACACCGCTCTATACACTCACACCGCTCTATACACTCACACCTCTCTATAC
>NC_069739.1:329714-332214 GCF_027358585.1 Pangasianodon hypophthalmus
CACTACACATTCTACACACTACACACACACACTACACACACTACACACATACTACACACACACTACACATTCTACACACTACACACACACACTACACACATACTACACACATACTACACACACACTACACATTCTACACACTACACACACACACTACACCACTACACACATACTACACACATACTACACACACACTACACTCATACTACACATTCTACACACTACACACACACACTACACACATACTACACACATACTACACACACACTACACTCATACTACACATTCTACACACTACACACACACACTACACACACTACACACATACTACACACATACTACACACACACTACACTCATACTACACATTCTACACACTACACACACACACTACACACATACTACACACATACTACACACACACTACACTCATACTACACATTCTACACACTACACACACACACTACACATGTACTACACACACACTACACTCATACTACACATTCTACACACTACACACACACTACACACATACTACACACACTACACACATACTACACACACTACACATTTACATTATACCGTATACACTACACACACACACTACACACATACTACATACATACTACACACATACTACACACACACTACACTCATACTACACATTCTACACACTACACACACACTACACACATACTACACACACACTACACTCATACTACACATTCTACACACTACACACACACACTACACATTTACATTATACCGTATACACTACACACACACACTACACACATACTACATACATACTACACACATACTACATACACACTACACATTTACATTATACCGTATACACTACACACACATACTACACACATACTACACACACTACACATTTACATTATACCGTATACACTACACACACATACTACACACATACTACACACACTACACATTTACATTATACCGTATACACTACACACACATACTACACACATACTACACACACTACACACATACTACACACATACTACACACTACACACACACACTACACACATACTACACACATACTACACACACACTACACTCATACTACACATTCTACACACTACACACACACACTACACATGTACTACACACACACTACACTCATACTACACATTCTACACACTACACACACACTACACACATACTACACACACTACACACATACTACACACACTACACATTTACATTATACCGTATACACTACACACACACACTACACACATACTACATACATACTACACACATACTACACACACACTACACTCATACTACACATTCTACACACTACACACACACTACACACATACTACACACACACTACACTCATACTACACATTCTACACACTACACACACACACTACACATTTACATTATACCGTATACACTACACACACACACTACACACATACTACATACATACTACACACATACTACATACACACTACACATTTACATTATACCGTATACACTACACACACATACTACACACATACTACACACACTACACATTTACATTATACCGTATACACTACACACACATACTACACACATACTACACACACTACACATTTACATTATACCGTATACACTACACACACATACTACACACATACTACACACACTACACATTTACATTATACCGTATACACTACACACACATACTACACACATACTACACACACTACACACATACTACACACACTACACATTTACATTATACCGTATACACTACACACACATACTACACACATACTACACACACTACACATTTACATTATACCGTATACACTACACACACATACTACACACATACTACACACACTACACACATACTACACACACTACACATTTACATTATACCGTATACACTACACACACACACTACACACATACTACATACACTATACATTTACATTATACCGTATACACTACACACACATACTACACACATACTACACACACTACACACATACTACACACACTACACATTTACATTATACCGTATACACTACACACACACACTACACACATACTACACACACTACACACATACTACACACACTACACATTTACATTATACCGTATACACTACACACACATACTACACACATACTACACACACTACACATTTACATTATACCGTATACACTACACACACACACTACACACATACTACATACATACTATGCATTCACATTATACACTACACACTGATACTACACACACTACACACTAGACACACACTACACACATACTACACTCATACTACACATTCACATTATACCGCATACAGTACACACTCATACTACACATTCTACACACTACACACTACACACATACTACACATTCACATTATACACTACACACTGATACTACACACTCTACACACTACACACACACACTACACTCATACTACACATTCACATTATACACTACACACTGATACTA
>NC_069739.1:334714-339714 GCF_027358585.1 Pangasianodon hypophthalmus
ACACAGTGATAAATAAGTAATACACACTGTATGTGTGTGTGTGTATGTGTGAGTGTGTGTGTGTGAGTGTGTGTGAGTGTGTGTGTGTGTGTGTGAGGGTCACACTGTGCATTAACAGTGAAGGTGGTGTGTGTGTGTGTGTGTAAGTGTGTGTGTGTGTGTGTGTGTGAGGGTCACACTGTGCATTAACAGTGAAGGTGGTGTGTGTGTGTGTATGTGTGAGTGTGTGTGAGTGTGTGTGTGTGTGTGTGTGTGTGTGTGAGGGTCACACTGTGCATTAACAGTGAAGGTGGTGTGTGTGTGTGTGAGTGTGAGTGTGTGTGTGTGTGTGTGTGTGTGAAGTTACTGTTACAAAGTTGATTATTTTCCTCTAACAGCGCCTCCCCGAGTGTTTTATTCCTCTCACACCTCAGCAACTCACCAACCATTACAGTATGTTATAGTTATTAAATCACACGTCATGTTTTATTTCGGTTTAATTACAGTTAATGTTGTGGAGCATTCAGGAAACGAGTGAGTTCCTGCTGTCGCTTACGTTATAGCAGCTATAAACACTCGTTCCCTCACCAGCCTCTTTATTCTCTCTCTTCACGTTAATAAGACAGAAAATAAACGCAGCTTGTTCCGCATGTTACTGAGAAACCGTAAAGAAGCGTAAACTCCTCTGTCCTGAAGACGTCGCAAAACTTACAGTTCCAGCTTCACCTCTGACACTGGAGACTCCTTCCATACACATCTCCTTAACTTAAGAAAACTTCACCATATTGACGATTTTTTAAATCTGTTTATTATCAGTGGAGCGTCTGCTGTACGAGTCCGTGTGAACGAGCGGTTACTATAGAAACGATAACGTATCAGAACGTAATATAAACCTGATTTGCAGCTGCGCTACTTTACAGGAAATTAATCAACACCTCCTGACCAATCAGAACGCAGAATCCTGAAGCGATATAAAACGCTTATATATTAAACATGTTTAGCATTTCATTTCTTTAGACGTATAAACGTTCTGTTAAACGCTGGTGGTTTTCCTGCAGTGTTTGTGCTCAGGTTTATACACACCTCATCTCTCAGTTTAATTTAATTTAATGTAATTTAATTAGATTTAATTCAGGGTGGTTTATTGGCGTGACTGTGTGTGTAGCGCCGTGTTGCCAAAGCATCAGGAGTAATAATAATAATAACAGTACTAATAATAGCTGAGATGGGAAATAAGTAAGAAAATGAACAATAATAAAACATTAGTGACGCTAATGACAGGAATAAGACATAAGGACAGTGACACGTGCAGTAATGATGCGCTGCTCGTTTCCAGTCTCATTCCGACTCTCACTCACGTGAGAAAGTTTTCACGTGATGTTTTTTTTATCTCTCCGGTCAGCTCAGAATCATTGCCACCTTCTCGTTCAGGACCGTTCTGGAGTTCTTTAGCTCCTCAGAAGTTGCCAGAACTTCTGTAATTGTTTGTGTAGTGAAGTAACGAAGGAACGCAGAGTCTCCGGCTAAACTGTAAACACGTCAGTATGATTAGCGTCCGGTCGTAGCAGCGTCGTTACTGACATACATCTCGGGGTGGTGTGGGATCAGAACGGTGATCTGGTCCACGCCGAGCGAGGATGGTTCTGCTAGCTTGTGTGCAGAGTGGTGTGTGATTAGCGTGATGTTAGCGTGAAGTTAGCGTGATGTTAGCGTGATGTTAGCGTGATGTGCTGTATACACACAGAGATGTACAGTGTGTAACTCCTACAGAGCAGCTGTGAGCTTCACTAACACTCCAACACTGAGGTGTTTATTCTCGTAAAACACACTTTACACATGCCTAAACACACTGAGACATGATGAATGAGCTAACACTGTTTAATCTTCATCACACTGTGACTGTACTTCATCTTCATCTTCCTCTTCCTCCTCCTCCTCCTCCTCCTCTTCCCGCCGCATCATGTTTCATTTCCAAAGTCACACATTACCTCCAAATCCTGCCATCACGACCCGAGCGCCGGTTACTGCTCGGCCTGTCAGCTGGGAATTATGGGAAATAGAGAGAGACAGAGAAAGAGAGGGAGAGACAGAAAGACAGATATATATAGAGTGAGATGGACAGAGAAAGAGAGAGAGAGAAAGGGAGAGAGAGAGACAGTGGACTGAATCTCTGTGACACGAGTGAAATGACTGATTCACTGAGTGTGAGGATAGACAGAGAGAGAGGGACAGAAAAACAGACAGAGAGAGAGAGAGAAAGAGAGAGAGAGAAAGAGAGGGACAGAAAGACCGACAGAGATAGAGAAAGGGAGAGGGAGAGAGAGACAGACATAGAGAGAGAAAGGGAGAGAGAGACAGAAAGACAGACAAAGAGAGAGAAAGGGAGAGAGAGAGAGAGACAGAAGGCGGACATAGAAAGGGAAAGGGAGAGAGAGCGACAGAAAGACAGAGAGAAAGAAAAGGAGAGAGAGAGAGAGAGAAAGACAGACAGACAGAGAGGAAGAAAGGGAGAGAGAGAGACAGAATGGAGTGTCTCTTGGTTATGGCTGAAGTGAGTCAGTGATTCAGTGAGTCAGTGAGTCAGTGATTCAGTGATTCAGTGAGCATGACTCAGTATCAGCACACACTCGGCTGTAAATATGACTCACTCACTTCACTGATGTTTACTACAAACAGCAGAAAAACATTTAACATAAATGTAGCGTAAAGTCTTCCTTCAGCTCGGGCGTTAGCGCGTGTGCTGGTGATCGGATGGTACGTGGTCACAGATAAGTGCAGGTGTGAACGGAGTCCAGTGCGTGTGGATGCTTTGTGATCTGATCACTTCTGTAGCGTAAACGCGACTGCGTCTCGATGCGTCCCGGACAGCGACGAAGAGCCGACTAGTCGACTGCGTCTCTGCCCTCGCCGGAAAATCCGTAACCACCGCGAGAACGCTAACCGTTACGTTTCGTTAACAGACCATGTGATTAAAACGTTTGAAACAGCTCATACAGGTAGGTGAGGTGGGATTCGTGAGACCTGAAAACAAACTGACGTAATAAACGTGCGTGACACGTTTCCTCCAGCGGAAGTGACGTGTGAAATCCGATCTCTCACGTTCAGAGTGGCAGGTGTTCATGCGTTTCGGTTGTGCACGTGTGATGGGATCGCGGGCGCTAGCAGCAGAATGATCGGAGAGTGAATCGTGTCTCTACAATCGTACGAACTGCGCAGACCTGCGCTAAGTTCATCTGGATTATCTGTGATGTCACTGTGATGTCATTATCTACATCAGCAAAACTATTCACCATTTTACACACAGAGATTCCACAGCACACAGGACACTCGTCCTCCTCACCGTCCCTCTCCTCACTCATCAATCTCCCTGAGTCTGAGCTCTGATTGGGCGTCTCCCTGAGTCTGAGCTCTGACTGGGCGTCTCCCTGAGTCTGAGCTCTGATTGGGCGTCTCCTCTGAGTCTGAGCTCTGATTGGGCGTCTCCTCTGAGTCTGAGCTCTGATTGGGCATCTCCTCTGAGTCTGAGCTCTGATTGGGCGTCTCCTCTGAGTCTGAGCTCTGATTGGGCGTCTCCTCTGAGTCTGAGCTCTGATTGGGCGTCTCCTCTGAGTCTGAGCTCTGATTGGGCGTCTCCTCTGAGTCTGAGCTCTGATTGGTGGATCTGTGAGCTCTGAGTTCTTCACTTCACTGGGAGTTGATGAGTGAAACGTGGAAATGTTTATGAACGTCTCAAGCTACTGCATTTTTCCGCTATTAAACCAGACGTATTTCAAATATGACCTTCAAGACTAGTCTATGTTAATGAAATACAACACACACACACAGACACACACACACATGCACATGCACACACACACACACACACACACACACACACATGCACACACACACACACACACGCACACGCGCACACACACATTAATAACTAAATGAACTGACAGGAGGCTCTCACACCAGCACAGATGTGAGACAAAACTCTGACTCATGAACACCACACACACACACTCACACACACACACACACACACACACACTCACTCACACACACACACACACACACACACACACACACACACTCACTCACACACACACACACACACACACACACACACACACACACACTCACTCACACAGGGTGATGCAGGGGCTCCACTGTCCGTTAATATTATAAACATCATCATCTGTGCTTATTATTCAACATCCATCAGTCCCTCTCTCTCTATCTATCTCTCTATCTATCTCTCTCTCCCTCTCTATCTCTCTATCTCTCTCTCTCTCTCTATCTATCTCTCTATCTCTCTCTCCCTCTCTATCTCTCTATCTATCTCTCTCTCCCTCTCTATCTCTCTATCTCTCTCTCTCTCTATCTATCTCTCTCTCTCCCTCTCTATCTATCTGTCTCTCTGTCCATCTTTCTCTCTATTTGTCTCTCTCTCTCTCTCTGTCTCTTTATCTGTCCGTCTCTCTGTCCATCTCTCTCTCTCTCTCTCTCTCTCTCTCTCTCTCTCTGTGTGTGTGTGTGTGTGTGACAGTAACAGATTGCTCCTCTCCTCCTGCTGCTCATGACGGATTGAATCAGGTGTTTGAAGTGGTTTCTGACAGGTGACCTTTGACCTCAGAATGTATGAGTTCTGATTGGCTGACAGCTTTATGTGGGCTGTGGACAGATTAGTGGTGTGATCTGTCATCTTCACCTGAACACTCCATCCATCTCCATACACACAGCTGGGAAGACACACTACACACACTGCATCACCATCACCTCCTCCACCTGCTGCCGGAGCGGTGATGACGTCATCAAAACACCAGCCAATAAACACGCAGCATGGCGCTGTGGTGGGCGGGGCTAAAGCCTGAACCACAGACTGACAGAGTAAATAATATGTTAATGAAGGACTTCATTGTTGGTTACCATATATGGTATAGTGTGGTGTAAGACTCCGCCCCTCACTCTCACCTTAACCATGCAGAAGTTTACATGCTAGCTGAGATACAGAACATGTTTATATTCATATTTCTTTT
>NC_069739.1:344714-357214 GCF_027358585.1 Pangasianodon hypophthalmus
ACCGTATATAAAACCGTCTATAACACTGTATATAACACAGTCTATAACACCATCTATAACACCGTCTATAACACTGTATATAACACCGTCTATAACACCGTATATAAAACCGTCTATAACACTGTATATAACACCGTCTATAACACCGTATATAACACCGTCTATAACACTGTATATAACACAGTCTATAACACCATCTATAACACTGTATATAACACCGTCTATAACACCGTCTATAACACCGTATATAACACCGTATATAACACCATCTATAACACCGTATATAACACCGTATATAACACCGTCTATAACACTGTATATAACACCGTCTATAACACTGTATATAACACCGTCTATAACACCGTCTATAACACTGTATATAACACCGTATATAACACCGTCTATAACACCGTATATAACACCGTCTATAACACCGTATATAACACCGTATATAACACCGTCTATAACACTGTATATAACACCGTCTATAACACCGTATATAACACCGTCTATAACACCGTATATAACACCGTCTATAACACCGTATATAACACTGTATATAACACTGTATATAACACCGTCTATAACACTGTATATAACACCGTATATAACACCGTCTATAACACTGTCTGTAACACCGTATATAACACTGTATATAACACCGTATATAACACCGTATATAACACCGTCTATAACACCGTCTATAACACCGTCTATAACACTGTATATAACACCGTATATAACACCGTATATAACACTGTATATAACACCGTATATAACACCGTCTATAACACTGTATATAACACCGTATATAACACCGTATATAACACTGTATATAACACCGTATATAACACCGTCTATAACACTGTATATAACACCGTCTATAACACCGTATATAACACCGTCTATAACACCGTATATAACACCGTATATAACACCGTCTATAACACTGTATATAACACCGTCTATAACACCGTATATAACACCGTCTATAACACCGTATATAACACCGTCTATAACACCGTATATAACACTGTATATAACACTGTATATAACACCGTCTATAACACCGTATATAACACCGTATATAACACCGTCTATAACACTGTCTGTAACACCGTCTATAACACCGTCTATAACACCGTATATAACACCGTCTATAACACCGTATATAACACTGTATATAACACTGTATATAACACCGTCTATAACACCGTATATAACACCGTATATAACACCGTATATAACACCGTCTATAACACTGTATATAACACCGTCTATAACACCGTATATAACACCGTCTATAACACCGTCTATAACACTGTATATAACACCGTATATAACACCGTCTATAACACCGTATATAACACCGTATATAACACCGTATATAACACCGTATATAACACAGTCTATAACACCATCTATAACACTGTATATAACACCGTCTATAACACCGTCTATAACACCGTATATAACACCATCTATAACACCGTATATAACACCGTCTATAACACCGTATATAACACCGTATATAACACCGTATATAACACTGTCTATAACACCATCTATAACACCATCTATAACACTGTATATAACACCATCTATAACACCGTCTATAACACCGTCTATAACACCGTATATAACACCGTCTATAACACTGTATATAACACCGTATATAACACCGTCTATAACACCGTATATAACACCGTCTATAACACTGTATATAACACCGTCTATAACACCGTATATAACACCGTATATAACACCGTATATAACACTGTCTATAACACCATCTATAACACCATCTATAACACTGTATATAACACCGTCTATAACACCGTATATAACACCGTCTATAACACCGTATATAACACCGTCTATAACACTGTATATAACACCGTATATAACACCGTCTATAACACCGTCTATAACACCGTCTATAACACCGTATATAACACCGTCTATAACACTGTATATAACACCGTATATAACACCGTATATAACACCGTCTATAACACCGTATATAACACCGTCTATAACACTGTATATAACACCGTATATAACACCGTCTATAACACCGTCTATAACACCGTATATAACACCGTCTATAACACTGTATATAACACCGTCTATAACACCGTATATAACACCGTATATAACACCATCTATAACACCGTATATAACACCGTCTATAACACCGTCTATAACACCGTCTATAACACCATCTATAACACCATCTATAACACTGTATATAACACCGTCTATAACACCGTCTATAACACCGTATATAACACCGTATATAACACCGTCTATAACACCGTATATAACACTGTATATAACACCGTATATAACACTGTCTATAACACCGTATATAACACCGTCTATAACACCGTCTATAACACCGTATATAACACCATCTATAACACCGTCTATAACACCGTCTGTAACACCGTATATAACACCGTCTATAACACCATCTATAACACCGTATATAACACCATCTATAACACTGTATATAACACCGTATATAACACCGTCTATAACACCGTATATAACACCGTCTATAACACCGTATATAACACCGTATATAACACTGTCTATAACACCGTATATAACACTGTATATAACACCGTCTATAACACTGTCTGTAACACCGTATATAACACCGTATATAACACCGTATATAACACCGTATATAACACCGTCTATAACACTGTATATAACACCGTCTATGACACCGTCTATAACACCGTCTATAACACCGTCTATAACACCGTATATAACACCGTCTATAACACTGTATATAACACCGTATATAACACCGTATATAACACTGTCTATAACACCGTATATAACACTGTATATAACACCGTCTATAACACCGTCTATAACACTGTATATAACACCGTATATAACACCGTCTATAACACCGTATATAACACCGTCTATAACACCGTATATAACACCGTCTATAACACTGTATATAACACAGTCTATAACACCATCTATAACACTGTATATAACACCGTCTATAACACCGTCTATAACACCGTATATAACACCGTATATAACACCATCTATAACACCGTATATAACACCGTATATAACACCGTCTATAACACTGTATATAACACTGTATATAACACCGTATATAACACTGTCTATAACACCGTATATAACACCGTCTATAACACCGTCTATAACACCGTATATAACACCGTCTATAACACCGTATATAACACCGTATATAACACCGTATATAACACTGTCTATAACACCGTATATAACACTGTATATAACACCGTCTATAACACTGTCTGTAACACCGTATATAACACCGTATATAACACCGTATATAACACCGTATATAACACTGTATATAACACCGTCTATAACACCGTATATAACACCGTCTATAACACCGTCTATAACACTGTATATAACACCGTATATAACACCGTCTATAACACCGTATATAACACCGTCTATAACACCGTATATAACACCGTATATAACACCGTCTATAACACTGTATATAACACCGTCTATAACACCGTATATAACACCGTCTATAACACCGTATATAACACCGTCTATAACACCGTATATAACACTGTATATAACACCGTCTATAACACTGTCTGTAACACCGTATATAACACCGTATATAACACCGTATATAACACCGTCTATAACACCGTATATAACACCGTCTATAACACCGTATATAACACCATCTATAACACCATCTATAACACTGTATATAACACCGTCTATAACACCGTATATAACACCGTATATAACACCGTATATAACACTGTCTATAACACCATCTATAACACCATCTATAACACCGTATATAACACCGTATATAACACCGTCTATAACACCGTCTATAACACCGTCTATAACACCGTCTATAACACTGTATATAACACCGTATATAACACCGTCTATAACACCGTCTATAACACCGTATATAACACCGTCTATAACACTGTATATAACACCGTCTATAACACCGTATATAACACCGTATATAACACCATCTATAACACCGTATATAACACCGTATATAACACTGTCTGTAACACCGTATATAACACTGTATATAACACCGTCTATAACACTGTATATAACACCGTCTATAACACCGTCTATAACACCATCTATAACACCATCTATAACACTGTATATAACACCGTCTATAACACCGTCTACAACACCGTCTATAACACTGTATATAACACCGTCTATAACACCGTCTACAACACCGTCTATAACACCGTCTATAACACTGTATATAACACCGTATATAACACCGTCTATAACACCGTCTATAACACCGTATATAACACCGTCTATAACACCGTATATAACACCGTCTATAACACCGTATATAACACCGTATATAACACCGTATATAACACCGTCTATAACACCGTATATAACACAGTCTATAACACCATCTATAACACCGTCTATAACACCGTCTATAACACCGTATATAACACCGTATATAACACCATCTATAACACCGTATATAACACCGTATATAACACCGTCTATAACACCGTATATAACACTGTATATAACACCGTATATAACACTGTCTATAACACCGTATATAACACCGTCTATAACACCGTATATAACACCATCTATAACACCGTATATAACACCGTCTGTAACACCGTATATAACACCGTCTATAACACCGTATATAACACCGTCTATAACACCGTATATAACACCGTATATAACACTGTCTATAACACCGTATATAACACTGTATATAACACCGTCTATAACACCGTCTGTAACACCGTATATAACACCGTATATAACACCGTATATAACACCGTCTATAACACTGTATATAACACCGTCTATAACACCGTATATAACACCGTCTATAACACCGTCTATAACACTGTATATAACACCGTATATAACACCGTCTATAACACCGTATATAACACCGTCTATAACACCGTATATAACACCGTCTATAACACTGTATATAACACCGTCTATAACACCGTCTATAACACTGTCTGTAACACCGTATATAACACCGTATATAACACCGTATATAACACCGTCTATAACACTGTATATAACACCGTCTATAACACCGTATATAACACCGTCTATAACACTGTATATAACACTGTATATAACACCGTATATAACACCGTCTATAACACCGTATATAACACTGTATATAACACCGTATATAACACTGTCTATAACACTGTATATAACACCGTCTATAACACTGTATATAACACCATATATAACACCGTCTATAACACCGTATATAACACCGTATATAACACCGTCTATAACACCGTATATAACACCGTCTATAACACTGTATATAACACCGTATATAACACCGTATATAACACTGTCTATAACACCGTATATAACACCGTATATAACACCGTCTATAACACCGTATATAACACTGTCTATAACACCGTCTATAACACCGTATATAACACCGTCTATAACACCGTATATAACACCGTCTATAACACCGTATATAACACCGTATATAACACCGTATATAACACTGTATATAACACCGTCTATAACACCGTATATAACACCGTATATAACACCGTATATAACACCGTCTATAACACCGTATATAACACCGTATATAACACCGTATATAACACCGTCTATAACACCGTATATAACACTGTCTATAACACCGTATATAACACTGTATATAACACCGTCTATAACACCGTATATAACACCGTCTATAACACCGTATATAACACCGTCTATAACACCGTATATAACACCGTCTATAACACCGTATATAACACCGTCTATAACACCGTATATAACACCGTATATAACACCGTCTGTAACACCGTCTGTAACACCGTCTATAACACCGTATATAACACCATATATAACACCGTCTATAACACTGTATATAACACCGTCTATAACACCGTATATAACACCGTATATAACACCGTATATAACACCGTCTATAACACCGTATATAACACTGTATATAACACCGTCTATAACACCGTCTGTAACACCGTATATAACACCGTCTATAACACCGTCTATAACACCGTCTATAACACCATCTATAACACCGTATATAACACCGTATATAACACCGTCTATAACACTGTCTATAACACCGTATATAACACCGTATATAACACCATCTATAACACCGTCTATAACACCATCTATAACACCATCTATAACACCGTATATAACACCGTCTATAACACCGTATATAACACCGTCTATAACACCGTATATAACACCGTCTATAACACCGTATATAACACCGTATATAACACCGTCTATAACACCGTCTATAACACCGTATATAACACCATCTATAACACCATCTATAACACCGTCTATAACACCGTCTATAACACCATCTATAACACCATCTATAACACTGTATATAACACCGTATATAACACCGTATATAACACCGTATATAACACCGTCTATAACACCGTCTATAACACCGTATATAACACCGTATATAACACCGTCTATAACACCGTATATAACACCGTATATAACACCGTATATAACACCATCTATAACACCATCTATAACACTGTATATAACACCGTCTATAACACCGTATATAACACCGTCTATAACACCGTATATAACACCGTCTATAACACCGTATATAACACCGTATATAACACCGTATATAACACCGTCTATAACACCGTCTATAACACCGTCTATAACACTGTCTGTAACACTGTCTGTAACACTGTATATAACACCGTCTATAACACTGTCTGTAACACCGTATATAACACCGTATATAACACCGTATAAAACACGGTATATAACACTGTATATAACACCGTATATAACACCGTATATAACACCGTCTATAACACCGTATATAACTCCGTTTATAACACCGTATATAACACCGTCTATAACACCGTATATAACACCGTCTATAACACCGTCTATAACACCGTATATAACACCGTCTATAACACCGTCTATAACACCGTATATAACACCGTATATAACACTGTTTATAACACTGTATATAACACCGTCTATAACACCGTATATAACACCGTATATAACACCGTATATAACAACATATATAACACTGTATATAACACTGTATATAACACCATCTATAACACCGTATATAACACCGTATATAACAACGTATATAACACCATCTATAACACCGTATATAACACCGTATATAACACCGTCTATAACACCGTATATTACACCTTCTATAACACCGTCTATAACACTGTATATAACACTGTATATAAAACACTTTATATAACACCGTATATAACACCGTCTATAACACTGTATATAACACTGTATATAAAACACCGTATATAACACTGTCTATAACACCGTATATAACACTGTATATAACACTGTATATAACACTGTATATAAAACACCGTATATAACACTGTATATAACACCGTATATAACACCGTCTATAACACTGTATATAACACTGTATATAAAACACCGTATATAACACTGTATATAACACCGTCTATAACACTGTATATAACACCGTATATAACACCGTATATAACAACGTATATAACACCGTATATAACACTGTATATAACACCGTCTATAACACCGTATATAACACCGTCTATAACACCGTCTATAACACCGTATATAACACCGTATATAACACCGTCTATAACACTGTATATAACACCGTATATAACACCGTATATAACACTGTATATAAAACTGTTTATAACACTGTTTATAACACTGTATATAAAACTGTTTATAACACCAACTATAACACCGTATATAACACCATCTATAACACCGTATATAACACCGTATATAACACTGTCTATAGCACCGTATATAACACCGTATATAACAACGTATATAACACCGTATATAACAACGTATATAACACCGTATATAACACCATCTATAACACCGTATATAACACCGTATATAACACCGTCTATAACACCGTATATAACACCGTATATAACACTGTCTATAACACCGTCTATAACACCGTCTATAACACTGTATATAACACTGTTTATAACACTGTATATAACACCGTCTATAACACTGTCTATAACACCGTATATAACACTGTCTATAACACTGTCTATAACACCGTCTATAACACCGTCTATAACACCGTATATAACACCGTCTATAACACCGTATATAACACCGTTTATAACACCGTCTATAACACCGTATATAACACCGTCTATAACACCGTATATAACACCGTATATAACACCGTCTATAACACCGTATATTACACTGTTTATAACACTGTATATAACACCGTCTATAACACTGTATATAACACCGTCTATAACACCGTATATAACACCGTCTATAACACCGTCTATAACACTGTATAAACCACTGTTTATAACACTGTATATAACACCGTCTATAACACTGTCTATAACACCGTCTATAACACTGTCTATAACACTGTCTATAACACCGTCTATAACACTGTATATAACACTGTATATAAAACACCGTATATAACACTGTCTATAACACCGTATATAACACTGTATATAACACTGTATATAACACTGTATATAAAACACCGTATATAACACTGTATATAACACCGTATATAACACCGTCTATAACACTGTATATAACACTGTATATAAAACACCGTATATAACACTGTATATAACACCGTCTATAACACTGTATATAACACCGTATATAACACCGTATATAACAACGTATATAACACCGTATATAACACTGTATATAACACCGTCTATAACACCGTATATAACACCGTCTATAACACCGTCTATAACACCGTATATAACACCGTCTATAACACCGTATATAACACCGTATATAACACCGTCTATAACACCGTCTATAACACTGTATATAAAACTGTTTATAACACCGTCTATAACACTGTATATAACACCGTATATAACACCGTATATAACACTGTCTATAGCACCGTATATAACACCGTATATAACAACGTATATAACACCGTCTATAACACCGTATATAACACCGTCTATAACACTGTCTATAACACCGCATATAACACCGTATATAACACCGTATATAACACCATCTATAACACCGTATATAACACCGTATATAACACCGTCTATAACACCGTATATAACACCGTATATAACACTGTCTATAACACCGTCTATAACACCGTCTATAACACTGTATATAACACTGTTTATAACACTGTATATAACACCGTCTATAACACTGTCTATAACACCGTATATAACACTGTCTATAACACTGTCTATAACACCGTATATAACACCGTATATAACACCGTATATAACACCGTCTATAACACCGTATATAACACCGTTTATAACACCGTCTATAACACCGTATATAACACCGTATATAACACCGTCTATAACACCGTATATAACACCGTATATAACACCGTTTATAACACTGTATATAACACTGTTTATAACACTGTATATAACACCGTCTATAACACTGTCTATAACACCGTATATAACACTGTCTATAACACTGTCTATAACACCGTCTATAACACTGTATATAACACCGTATATAACACCGTCTATAACACTGTATATAACACTGTTTATAACACTGTATATAACACCGTCTATAACACCGTATATAACACCGTCTATAACACTGTCTATAACACCGTATATAACACTGTCTATAACACTGTCTATAACACCGTATATAACACTGTCTATAACACCGTATATAACACTGTCTATAACACCGTGCTGTACCTGCAGTGATGAACATTAATTAAAGCAGGTATTTAACAGATTGTTACACTTCATTAACACTGCTGTAGAGTGAAGCTCATGTCCAAAATATTTTGTGTGTGTGTGTGTGTGTGTGTGTGTGTGTGTGTGTGGTACAGTAAAGAAGGAAGGAATGTAGTTTTATCTGAGAACCAGTGCTTTAAACTTTAACCACACACACACACACACACTCCCTTTGTCCCTCACCTCTCGAGCCTACACAATTAAAAAACACTTTTATTTCTGTTTAATGTGGTTTTTACAGCAGCGGTGATATCACACTGTCATCAGAAAGACATCAGAAACCACACACACATACACACACACACACACACACACACACACACAGACAGACACACATACACACACACACACACACACACACACACACACGCATGCTCTCAGCTGTCAGTATGTGTTAGACAGAGCAGCTGTTTAGCTTTGACAGTGTGTCTGATTGAGTGGAACTCCAGAGCCCTGTGTGTGTGTGTGTGTGTGTGAGTGTGAGTGTGTGTGTGTGTGTGTGTGTGTGTGTGTGAGTGTGAGTGTGTGTGTGTGTGAGTGTGTGTGGGTTTTTTGCCATTATGACGCTGCAAAAGCTCAGAAGTCAGTTCCAGTGCAGGAGACGTGGCCTTCCACTGTACGAGGAGCTTTGCGTGAGAGTCGGGATTAAGATATTCTCAGATCTTCTGCACCTGATAGAAGAAAACACCTCACACCTGTCAGCCAATCAGATCATGTTATTTCCTGTGTGCAGCTCCACTTCATTGTGTTTATTACTGTAATTAGTGGAATTAAACTCATTAGGGAGTTAATTGTACGTGTTGTTGATTAATTGTCTGTTTAATTGTCTCCTGCAGGACTCTAATTAACAGCGAGGCTCCTGGAGCTCAGGAGGAGAATCAGTGTGAGCCGGGTTAGAGATGGAGCGGTTCCTGGCGGAAAGTTCTGAAGCTCCGCCCCTGATTAACTACACCCACTCCAACTCGTCCAATCAGGGAGCGGGGTTTGGTATCGCTGTGGCAACGGAGCGGCTAGCGGTAGCATCTCTGTTGGGTTTGCTGACGTTATCAACGGCTGTGATGAACGCTGCGGTCATCACCGCCATCT
The DNA here is from genome assembly GCF_027358585.1 of Pangasianodon hypophthalmus. Lineage (NCBI taxonomy): Eukaryota > Metazoa > Chordata > Actinopteri > Siluriformes > Pangasiidae > Pangasianodon > Pangasianodon hypophthalmus. The sequence goes on from NC_069739.1 coordinate 355,673, forward strand.
TGACCACCAGGAAGCTCCGCCTCCCCGCTAACTACCTCATCTGCTCGCTGGCTGTCACCGACTTCCTGGTCGCGGTGCTGGTGATGCCGCTGAGCATCCTGTACATCGCCATGGCAACATGGAACCTGGGTCGTGTGGTGTGTGAGGTGTGGCTGAGTGTGGACATGACCTGCTGCACCTGCTCCATCCTGCACCTGTGTGTCATTGCGCTCGACCGCTATTGGGCCATCACCAAGGCGGTGGAGTACACGCGCAAGAGGACGCCGCGTCGTGCTGTTACCATGGTCACCGCTGTCTGGGTGGCCTCCGTGTTCATCTCAGCCCCTCCCCTTTTCTGGCGTCGGCGACATGACGATGTTCACGAGTGTGCAATCGAGCACGACCAGCTGGGCTACAGCATCTACTCCACCTTCGGAGCCTTCTACATCCCCATGACTCTGATTCTCATCCTGTATTATCGCATTTATGGCGCAGCGAAGTCTCTCTACCAGAAACGCGGCTCCTCGCGCCACTTCAGCGACTCGCTGAACCACTTCCGGGTCGACCTGGCGACCTCCGGCCCCGGCGTGGAGCTGGAGAAGCTAAACAGCCCTGACGAGAGGAACCAGATGTGCAGCTCACGCGAGAGGAAGGCGGCACGGGTCCTCGGCCTCATCCTCGGCGCCTTCATCATCTGCTGGCTGCCGTTCTTCATTAAAGAGCTCCTGATGGCGCTGAAGGTCCTGCAGCCTTCTCCACACGTGTCCGATTTCCTCACGTGGCTCGGGTACATGAACTCGCTAATCAACCCGCTGCTCTACACCAGCTTCAACGAGGACTTCAAGCAGGCGTTTAAGAGGCTGCTGAAGCGCAAGGAGCACACATAGAGCCATGGAGACCTTCACCCTGTGTTCCAATCCTGCTTCTGAAGCACACTTATTGACTTCCCCTTGATTGAAGCACGTCGGCCATTTTAAGGGATGATGCATTGCTTGTGAAGTGAAGTGTGTCAGAGGAGGATTAAGTCGACTTCTCAGTGCACTTCTCGAGCACAAATACATTTTCTCCCTGGCTACGTCCCAAAAAAGTTAAATATTTATACCTGACTATGCTAAACATGGTGTTTACACACTATACAGTGCACCACTACAGAGATACTATTTAGCAGGCTAACTGTTACTTAGCTAGCTAGCTAAGCATACAGTGTCCACACTGGAACCCTAGTTGTGGCCACGTCCCAAACCAGCTGCTATATAGTATGCTAATACTAGTTAGCACTATTAATACACGCCTCCATCGGCTACGGTAGTTAGCAGACCACTTCGTTATCGTGCTGTAGCTGTGAAGAGACTTGAGGAGTGTTATTGTTTATTCTAAATCGCTTTCCTTCTTCTCTTTATCACTATAGACTTCAGGAGAAGTTACCCAGAATGCATTGCTGCAGTCTGACACATTTTTTTGTTTTTTGTTTTCAAAATGGTGTAAAGAGGAGAAATAAAGTACTTTGAAAATTGGTCTGTGTTTCTTTGATGGTCCATGGTACTTAGCAAACCGGCTACTGAG
>NC_069739.1:364714-384714 GCF_027358585.1 Pangasianodon hypophthalmus
GAGGGAAGTGTGTGAGGGACGGAGTATAAATATTCTACGTAAATAAAAGAGCCGATGTTTGTTCCTGTGTGCAGATGGCTCATGCGCTGCTGCGGGACAATGGCGTCACTCAGCTGCATCTGCTCTCCGCAGCCACCCGGGAGCGAGGGATGTGGAGCAACAGCACACTACAGAGCCTTCTCAGAAACGAGATGCCTCCAGAAGCAGAAGGTGATGTGTCCTGAGTTTTACTCTACACACCTCACATCACGCTGAGATCCTCAGCTCCTGTACACGTTTATCTCCGTATCTCTGTACACACCCTCAAACCGTGCGCTCTTTTAATCTCTCAACAACGATTAACTCACCACACGTTCCTTCACTTCGTGTCCGTGCTTTAGTGCGCGAGTTCCTGGCGCGTGAAGGTCCGGACCTGCTGCAGCTCAGGGTGAAGTACCTGATTAAAGAGAGCTCCATGGAGAGGGCGGCGCTGCTGGCTAAAGCCTGTGCTGATTTCCGCGAGTTTGAAGGAAACAGAGGACACTTTAAACAGAGCTACCTCGTGTGTGTGTGCTCTTTCGCACCACAGGAGATGCTCATGGAGGAGGTGGGTGGAACTGCAGAACCTTCACAACACGTGATATTCGTGATTAATCATTTCATTTTATTTTATTGCAACTTCATCACATGTATTTTGCATTAAAAAAATCTTAGTGGGTTCTATGTTTTGTGATTTGTTGCACTAGGTGCAGAACTATGCTCTAATTGGTTACAGGAAGCTAAAGGCAGGAAGTACGTGCTGATAGGTTGAGGAGTCGTCAGGAACTGTTCTCTGATTGGTTACAGGGCCACTAGGGGTGGAAACTGCATTCTAGTTGGTTACAGGAGAACTGGAGGTGGAATTGGGGGTGTGAAGTATGCTCTGATTGGTTTCAGAGATACTGGGGAAGGTTATGGGGTTACAGGTGTCTGATTATTGGATTATCGGTTCACCGGGGGGCAGGAACTACGCTCTGATTGGATTAAAGTTGCACTAGAGGGTGGGAACTACGCTCTGATTGGATTAAAGGGGCACTGGGGGGGGCAGGAACTATGCTCTGATTGGATTAAAGGGGCACTGGGGGGGGGCAGGAACTATGCTCTGATTGGATTAAAGGGGCACTGGGGGGGGGGGGGGGGGGCAGGAACTATGCTCTGATTGGATTAAAGGGGCACTGGGGGGGGGGGGGCAGGAACTATGCTCTGATTGGATTAAAGGGGCACTGGGGGGGGGGCAGGAACTATGCTTTGATTGGATTAAAGGGGCACTGGGGGGGGGCGGGAACTATGCTCTGATTGGATTAAAGGGGCACGGGGGGGGGGGGGCAGGAACTATGCTCTGATTGGATTAAAGGGGCACTGGGGGGCGGGAACTACGCTCTGATTGGATTAAAGGGGCACTGGGGGGCGGGAACTACGCTCTGATTGGATTAAAGGGGCATTGGGAATAGGAACCATGTTCTGATTGGGTAACAGTACACTGGGAATGGGAACCATGTTCAGTACACTGGGAATGGGAACTCCTAGAGGTACTGGAATTGTGAGCTACACGTTGCCTGGTTACGGGGGGAACTGGAGCTCAGATTGGGGTACTTGGGGTACTGGAGGACGAAAATATGCTCTGACTGTTTTGTAGGGACACGAGGACACCTGCACTACAGCGTACGAAGCTACAGAGTAAACGAGCGTGAGACGAGAACACGGACGCGTTGCTACGCTATTATATATAAAAACGTCTAAAACACTGTCCAAACGCTGTTAATGTTTTTAATCCTCTGTCTCCTGCAGCTCTCCCAGGTGGACTGTCGTGATGCTCTGGAGATGATCTGTAACCTGGAGGCAGAAGGAGATGAGAGAGGAGCGTTCACGCTGTGTTCAGGCTTCCTGACCCGACAGCTCCTGCAGGAGGACACGTACTGCGCCTGGTCAGCTTCAAGCTCTTCTGATTAAAGTCACCACATATAAATGTAGACCCAGGATCAAATCAGGGTTCAGTCAGTTTACGGTTTATGCCAGTAGACGCAATGTGAGATGGTAATGTAGTGATTAATCTCTCTCCCAGGGAACTGACACTTTTCTGGAGTAAACTTCTGAAGCGATTGGAGTCTTCAGAACAGAACTTTTTGGATAAGTGCCAGAAGATGTCTCTACTCGCCAAAACTGTGTTCCACCTGCTATTCTTTATTAAAGTGATCCAGTCTGAGGTGAGTTCTTCATCCAGTCAGCCTCGCCTTCCGTCACTGTAGGCTAATGCTCATGGTTGCACTGTTCTAGCAGTTTCTTATAGCGAAATGTGATCAAGACTTATATCTGGTTTTGTTTTCTAATCTGCAGTTGGACAAGATTGGATTGCCAGCCTGCATTGAGATGTGTATACGTGCCCTGCGGATGGAGTCCTGCGAGGGAGCCAACAAGGCCACCATCTGCAAAACCATCTCATGCCTCCTGCCCTCTGACCTGGAAGTGAAGCGGGCCTGCCAGCTGACAGAGTTCCTCCTGGAGCCGACAGTTGACTCTTACTACGCCGTGGAGACGCTGTACAACGAGCCGGACCAGAAGCTTGAGGAGGAAAACCTTCCTATACCCAACTCTCTACGCTGTGATCTTTTCCTAGTTTTCAAAACTCAGTGGCCTTTTGATCCAGAGTTCTGGGACTGGAAGACGCTAAAGCGCCATTGTTTAGGTCTTATGGGAGAGGAGGCATCTATCGTGTGCTCCATCGACGAGCTCAACGACGATCGCTTTGTAGAAGCGGAGCGAGAGGACTTGGACCTTGCGCCGGAGGAGTTCAAGGACGTTTTTGAATGCTTTTTGGACACAACTAATGAACTTAAGGAGATAGCAGATCAACGACAAAAAAACAGAGAAGTGAAAAAGTTGAGGGAAAAAGGATTCGTGTCGGCTAGATTTAGAAACTGGCAAGCTTACATGCAATACTGTGTGTTGTGCGATAAAGAGTTTCTTGGACATAGAATAGTGCGACACGCACAGACTCACTTCAAAGATGGGTGTTATAGCTGTCCGATTTGCACAGAGACGTTTGAAACGAGAGAAACTCTAGACCCGCATGTTGCGTCACACGTAAAACTATCTTGCAAAGAGCGCTTGGCTGCGATGAAAACCACTAAGAAACTGACTGGTGCAAAAACTTCTGCTCCTGATATTGCAGCTCTGAAAAACAAAAGTGGAGAAAACCAGGCACGAAAAGCAAAAGATAAAAACTGCAATGGAGAGTCTGGCCAGCTGTACAATGGAGATGCCGTGAGCTCTCAGGTGGAGGTTACTGGAGTCAGAGTCAACGGGAGAGAGCGAAACATTTGTCCTGTTCCAAACTGCAGAAAAGGGTTCAAGTTCTTTCGCAATCTTCTCACCCATGTGAAGGATCACGGGGATATCGAGGAGGCAAAGCGCTTCCTCGAATTGCAGACCACGAAGATAGTTTGTCAGTATTGTCGCCGTCACTTTGTTAGCGTCAGTCACCTCAATGACCATCTTCAGGTCCATTGTGGCGCTAAGCCTTATACTTGTATTCAGTTGAACTGCAAAGCTAGCTTCGACACCAACGCTGAGCTCCTTGTGCACAGCAAAGGACATCTGGTGTTTAAGGCCAAATGCATGTTTCCTGGCTGTGGAAAGATTTTCAGCGAAGCTTATAAACTCTACGACCACGAGGCGCAGCATTACAAAACGTTTACTTGCAAAGTGCCTGGCTGTGGTAAAGTGTTTCACACTCAGTCTCAGTTAGAATTGCACGAGGAGAGCCATAACGCTAAGAAAGTGGAGACACAGACTGCCGAGAGCGACAGTGCTCATCCTGTAGAGCCTCAGCCACACCTCTCCAGTGAACCAGCCAAGCAGGACGTTCAGCACGATGTCCATCCAGGGCCTCCAGTAAACTCCAGCTGCATGATGAGCCCTGCAGATCACACGAGTCTGGTGAAAGTGAAGCACTCCGTTGAAAACATGCTCAATCCCGCTGGTCAAGGTCCCACGCAACCGTACGGCCTTGTAACGTGCAAAACCGAGCCACCTGATCCAAGCCTTGTGCAGCAGCCGCAGATCCCACACATGGAGACCCAGCAGATCCAACCTCCAGTAAACCCTCCCATGCCTCACTTGAATGAACCCAGACCTGAAGATTCCTTGTTAGATGTGTTAATGAATGATCCAATGCTCACTCCGTCATGCCCACTTCCACCAGCACCTTCATATCAGAGCCTCCTAGAGGACTTCCAGCAAGCTCCGTCAGGAGATGTTTTGCAAGCTCAGATGGAGTCTGCTGTTTCCCAGAGTCACACCCAGCCCCTGTACACCAATGAAAACACTGAATATGGGCAATATGATCCCAACCCTGTAACCTCGATTCACACACCGTACCCAGGTCCGTACGGAAACAGCATGGTCCCCTTAACTCAGACTGCTCATAATGGTCCACCGGTAATGCCCGTGTCTCAGAGGCTTCCTCCACAAGTCACCCCTTTTCCCACCAACAGACCGGTACAGCCGCTGCAGGCCAACACACTCGGTTCTGCAGTTGAGGAAAAGGACAGATACAAATGCGCATATGAAACGTGTTCTCGAGACTACAGCTCGTACAGAAGTCTAACCAAACACATGAAAGCTGCTCACTGTGAGTTTTATGCACAGTGGAAACTGGCAAGGAGGAACAATAAAGTACCACCAATCACGAGCAGAGCTGCATCCATGAATGGGAAACGTGTTTCTTCAGAACCCTTACAGAACCAGCTGGGTCAGAGAACTCCTGCTCCTCTGACATCAATGCAGAAACCGCCCGCTCAGCCACACTACCCAGCAAGCTGTCTAAACTCAAGCTACCCCTCGGGGTCTTCTCATTTACCCGGTCCTACTGGTCAGACTTTCCCAAACCAAATGGACAGCATATTGGATCCCATTGTGCTCTCACAGTTAGGAAACGCTGCAAATCAGCCTCAAATAGCTCCTCACTCTTCGTGGAATTCCGTCCCAATGAACACTTCACTTCAGCAGCAGAATTACCATTCGCAAGCGATGACGTCTTCTAGTGGTCATTTCTCCTCGCAGTCACAAACCCAAGTGCCAAATACCTATAATGGAGAAATGGCCTACCCTTCTCTGCAGCATCAGAACAATCCCTCGTGTCGCTTCATCCAGACCCAACCAGATGTTACCCAAACAATGAACAATCCAGCCAAAATAGGCCATCCCAGTGATTCTTCTCCACCTTCCTACATTCAGCAACCAAAGACCAATTCCGTACCCGTAGTCAAACATACAGAGTGTGTCGTAAAATTGGAGAGAAACCCAGATTTGGTTCCATCTCCTCCAAACACATCACAACAAAGCAACCCTCCTGCAGCCATGAACTCTCAAACTTCTCAAGACGATACCAGCAGTTCCACACATGATGGCGACGTCAAAAAAAGGAAGCGAAGCAGCAGAACAAAGTGGCCTGCCATCATCAAAGATGGCAAGTTCATTTGCTGTAGGTGCTTTAGGGAGTTCCAGAGTCCTAAATCTCTTGGAGGACATTTGTCTAAACGTGCTGTCTGCAAACCCTACGATGAAGCAGTTCTGTCTGCAGATCTTCCTAGTTCGTTTCTTGAGCTTCTGAACTCTCCTCACCCATCAGACACTCCCCAGTCCTCACCTTCTGCGCCGGTCAGCTCCAATCAGGCTTGGCCTTCTCTGTCTAAAGGCCCTCTTGATCCAAAATTGTTTCCCAATGTCACTTTTCTGAACACTAAAGCTTCCATGTACAACAGCGACAGTAAGCCAAGCAGTGAAACCGTCCAGCAAAATTCACCAAGTCTGGGTGAGTCTGTTGGTGCACGTCAGCAGACTTTTGCTGAATCATCTGTCTCTTACCCTCAAGACAGCCAAAACAGTGTGATTCAACACACCGGAAATATCAAAGACAAGCTCAGTCAGCATCAGATGAATTACACCCAGTCTCGCAACCCCTTCCCAAGTGAAACTGGTGCCTCAGATCAACTTCTGTCTCGCTTGTTAACTGAAAACCAAACTTCTGACTCAAACTTCAGCAGGAGTCCCACTAATCATATCGACAGAATCCTTCAAGCCGAAACACTAAACAAGATTAAGGAGATTAAAGAAAAATCTACCATTACGAACGCTAGTGGATTATCCAATGACGGGCTTCTCGCTGCCATGGCTAGTCTTGCCCAAAATCTGGTGTCGGAAAAGAGCGTCAAGGAAAGGCTTCGCGAGCAGATATTAGCTGGAGACTTCCAAAAAAGAAGCAGTTCATGCCAAGGTCAAGGAGCTGACAACTCAAATTTACAAAGTCCGATGATCGATGTTCCGCACCACACGACGCATGTAATTCAGAAGGCTCTTCAAAGTAACGAGCATATTGTCGGAAGCGGTACTGAACCCGGTGAACGTTTCGTCCCAGCTGGAAGTGTAGTACCTGACGAGACCTCGATACAGATTCCCCTGGCTTGTGCTTCTCACAGCAGTGTAACAAATGACGATGATGAAATCACACAAATTCAGAAAGCGCTTGAAAGACTGGATCTGGATAAGGAAATACAAAACCATGACCAGACTCCTCCTACCCCTCTAGAGACTGAAGGAGTAACTAGGTCCTCAGAAGCTGCATACAGTTTTATGGTACGAGGCTATTCCTGCGACAGTGATGGTTGTGGTTACAGAGCTATGACAAAAGACGCCCTCTTCAAACATCTCATGAAACAGCATAACTACACAGATGACATGCTAAATCAGTGTCGGAAGGAACAGTTTAACTTTGCGCCTTTTAATTGTCAACTCTGTCCCAAGACCTTCACACGAAACTCCAACCTCAGAACCCATTATCAATCCGTTCACAATTATTCACATGAGCAGGTGGTCAAGATGGGGATTACACGGCAATACAGTCGAAAATCCTTCGAGGCTGATCAAAGTCTTTGTACCACTCCGAACATTTCAGATTTGCTCAATCTAACAGTACCAAAGGTGCCCTTTGCTGGACAGCGGCAGCATGCTGAGACCGGTACTGGTGTCCCGGGTTTGACACCTGGTGTTGGTAGCATTAAATCGGATTTGAACATTCAGCGTCCCGTTGCTTCCATCGACTCTGGTATCCCCGGGACTATACAAATAGCCCAGACAACTCCGCAGCAACTCCAGAGTCAGGCTACTATGCATCCATCAGTGATTAAGGCTGTTCCTTCTTTGCTAACCTCCTCAAGTGTGGAGCAGCAGTTAAATCGGCCAAATGGGTTTGTGCCAGGATCTCTTGCACCTTCTCAGCACACCCATGGAATGCACTCTGGGGGTCTGTTGCCTTCTGGTGCACCAATAACGGCCCAGACTTCTTCAGTCCCAGCACAGGCAGGTAGCCTGTCCCTAGATAAGAAGCCCAAACTTGGAAAAACTAAAATGCCAAAACCGAAGGAGGTGACCAAGAAGACTAAGGAGAAAAAGACAGACATGGACGATGTTTTTAGCCCCTATCGGCCTTACCGCTGCGTCCATCAGGGCTGCGTGGCTGCCTTCACGATTCAGCACAATTTGATTCTTCACTATAAAGCCGTACATCAGTCCGCCCTTCCCAAATTTGAAGTTAACGAAGCGGATGACCAGATCGAAGAGGAGGAGGAGGAGGAGGAGGAGGAGAATAATGAAAATGAGGAGGAGAATGACATGCCTGATGGTGAGGTCAGTGAAGTGACAGAGTTTCGCTGTCAAGTCAAAGATTGCTCTCGAATATTCCAGGCCGTTACAGACCTGCTGCAGCATTACCTTCAGCTCCATAAACTTAGCCTTGACAGAGCAGGTGTCATGATGTCCGGTATGAACCTGGGCAGGTTTCAGTGTGACCAGCCAGATTGTGGTGCTACCTTCACTGGCTTCTGGAAGTATGTTAACCACATTGACAACGAACATAAGAAGGTAAAGCTGTCCAGAACCGAGCCGGTTGATGGAATGTTCCAGTGTGAGGTCGAGGGTTGCGGCTGCGTTTATACCACAAGGTCAAACTTACTGCGACACATTATGAAAAAACATCAAGACCTTTACAAACTCCGACTGCTGAACTCAAGAGGGGTTAGACTTGGTCGTCCTCCAAAGAACAGTTTAGTCTCGCTTGAGAAGGAAAATAGAGAAATTAATAAAAAACCTATTCATAAGGCGGGTGAGAAAAAGAGAAGGAAACAAAAGAACCTCTGGACGAAATACGGAAACCCCATCTTGAAAACGAAAGAGGAGGCCTCCGCCATGTGCACCAAGAGGATTCAGTTACAGTACCCTTGCATGCTTAAAGGCTGTGAGACAGTCGCCGAATCCGAGCGAAAGCTCATGAAGCATTACGTCCAGCATGGCCTGCCGAAACAATACCTGGAGGAGCAGAGGAGCAACTACATCTTCTGCAAGAAAATGCCTCGCTCCAAGTACAAACGAATTGCGTCAAGAAGTGACGATACCGACAAGTCTGATGAAAGCTCTATCGAGGCGTCTGAGAACGAGGACGCTGTGGACACCGGACCCAGCGAATCGGAGTTCTCAAAGCCGACGTCTGAGAAGGAGAGCACCGAAGACACTGAAGTTTCCGACGCTAAATTGTCCAGTGACCTGAGCTCGGATATCTCTGTGGTGGTGAAGCGAAAGAGAGGGCGTCCGCGCAAGGGGGAACGTGTCAAACACATGCAGATTGCACGCAAGAGAATGACGAGGTTAAGAGCGGCGCAGACTCACTCCGTCAACTATGCAGACATCAACTCCGACTCCACTTCGTCCACCGCCACGCTGCCACAAGAGCAGAACGCGACGCTGAGCTCGTTCAAGCCGTTGGGCTTCGAGGTTTCCTTCCTCAAGTTCCTGGAGGAATCGAGTCAATCCACTGGAAAGAGGAAGATGTCGTCTTTAACGGATGTACACCCACACAAGAAATTCCCAACCGTGCACCTAAAGACGGCCTCGGTGGTGTGCAGCAGGATCAATCCCGATCATCACTGCAGAGATGTACTGAAACTTGTTGAATTTAAGAACCCTCAGAAGCTAACTTCTCTTAGCAAGGTGACGTTCGAGGTGCACAGAGGGTTCTCAAACGTTTTCGAACTCTTGCTCAAGCAGCTGCATGATATGCGACCTGCGGTGGTCATTCAAAAAGAGGGCGTGTCCAACGTTACGGGGTAGATCTCAGGACGGAGGATGGATCGATAGCTCCAGTGTTGCTGTTTTTTGGGATGTTAAATGATTAATGAGTTCAGTGGGTTATTAACTGTTGATGTTTCGATGCCCTTGACGCTGAATATGCTCCTGTTAACATCTGCTAATCCCTCGACAGGACTGTGTATTAAACTTGTTTTTTTAAGATGTTAATTAAAACAGTTAATGATATACCTCTTACGCATGCCCTTAAAAAGTTATCCGGCACATGTGGTCGATGTTGGAAATGAACCCTTAGAGAAAGATTTTAATTGTCGCGGATCCCTGTAGGAATTTTAAAACGAACTAGCTTCTGTTGCGGTTGGACTGACGATCCTGTAGTGCAGTGGTGAACTGTAGATGGTAACCATTTTAGTCTTGTTCATCTTGCATTGTAAATTTTGAACGTCTATAGCGTCGTGTCTGTGTGTGTGCACATACTGACTCTCCGGATAATTTACTGCCACCAGCAGTCTGTACCTTAAACAACAGAGACCAATTTATTACAGCTTGCATTTTCTAACTCTGTGTGGTTGTGTGGTTTTTTTTTTTTTTTTCCTCTCAGATAAGAAATCCATGAGAAACCATGACAAAAGAACTAAATATTTAGTCTGACATAAAATAAGAGTACTTCATGCACAATGATTAGCAGTGTTTTATTCAGGTTTGGTTTATATACTTACATTTCAGGTTTGTATTATTACAGGTACATTTAGCTGGCACACAGGGATACACAGGTAGTTATACATTTATTATAAAATCAAACAAAAATAAAATGTTAGCCTCTTTTTTTTTTTTTTTTTAAGGGCTACTTCCATAATTCAGTGGACGGCAAGAATAAAATACACTACTCTTACTGTGTGTATATGTATATATATGTATAGTGTGTATATATGTATTTATCACTTGATTATAGGTGCATCAAATATTTTTAATAAATAGTAAAACTTATTCAGTGTAAATAAAATAATTCACATATAATTGTAAAATGCAGTAGACTGAGGCCGATCATAGCAATTTGGGGAAACTAGCAGCAGCTAGTACAGTAACAGTGATGTCACTAATGCAAACCCCGCCCCCCAAATACCACCGAGTCAGTGAGTCGTTTCGGTCACCGAGTGCTACGAGTGTTGTTCAGTGAGAGAGTTTTACGCTACTCGAGCTGTTTGTTGTCCGCGTTAGATGATCAGGCTGCACATCTGGGCGAACTGAACGAATCAGTGAATGAATCTAAATGAATCATTTAACTGAACTCAAATGACTCGAATCACTAAAAAGATTCACTTTAATCTCTAAAGGTTTGTGCAGTGGAAAAGGTGCTTGGTGAAAGAAATTAATGACTCTTGAAGCATTTATGTCATTATTTTCATGATCATGATTTCATGTATAAAGTGCTTTTTTAATCCTTAATTTAGTTTATTTCTGAGATCTTTCGAAAACATGTTCTTTTATTAAACTTGAAGACACATTGTAGGACCGCTTTCAACCTAAACTCTACATTTCCACTAAAATGAAGAAATACAAGATTTACACTAAAATGAATTGTGAATGCGCATCTCAGCTTGGTGGAAAATAAAATCCAAAATATCTCAGTTCATTTTGTCAATTCAGGTCTTAATATTAGTTTGTTTATAAAAAAAAATGCTGCTGAAGAGGATGATCACATCTGCGCTAATCAGGTTGGTGTCTTTAGTGTCTGTAGTCTTTAAAAATGTCTGTGTAATTGATGTTTGGAAAACTGCACTGCTTCTCGGAATAACAGTAACAGGAAGTCCACGTGCCGTGTGTTAATCACGTCGGAGATTCCTTCACAGCCTGCGTTGGCTGAACCTGAACCCCGTCCTCTTTGCTAGCGTACGTTACAGGTTTCTGTCCGGCCGAGCCGAGAGCGAGTGAAGACTTGGAGTGGGCGTGACATCTACACGATGTCTTCTGTTCCACAGGGACGTACCTCTTACTGAAACACTTCCAGCACTGCTTGGACAGGATGTAGAGCATCTCCGTCACGTTCAGGACCACGCACAGGGCAGACGTGCAGCCCATGATGTAGAGGAAGATCTTCTTCTCCGTGGCTTTGGAGATGTAGCAGTCCACCGTGTTGGGACAGGGAATCTCCTCGCACTGGTACATCCGAGGAACGTCGAATCCGTTATACACGTAGTAGAAGATGAGCAGCGTGCCCACCTCGAAGCTCGTTTTCAGGACCAGGCTGAGGAGGTACGTGCACAGCAGCCCACCGTCGATCTTGCCTCTGTCCTCGTAAAGCTTGCGTCCGTGTTTTTTCTCGCGGTGCTCGCGATAGGCCACGTGCAGGGCCACCAGCAGGGACGGCGTGGACACCATGATGAGCTGCAGAGCCCACAGACGCGCCTGAGACACGGGGAAGAACCGGTCGAAGCAGACGTTCTCGCATCCCGGCTGCTGGGTGTTACACACGAAATCCTTCGACTCGTCCTTCCAGACGTTTTCAGCAGCGGCCACGAACACCAGGATGCGGAAGATGAAGAGCACCGAGAGCCAAATCCGACCAATCACAGTGGAGTATTTATTCACGCCGCTCAGAACGCTCTGCAGGAAAGTCCAGTTCATGACTGCAGGGGAGGCGTTAAAATTAATATACAGTACTTTTAATAATAATAATAATAATAATAATACAGTTATAAACAATATGCTGCTGTTTTACCTGATAAATGTAAACATCAGTAATTAAGGATCAGTTATTAATATTATTCATAATAATGTGACTGCTATAAAGATGATATTAATATTAATTTTTAAAAAATGTTATAAAATGATTGAGCATTCTGTGCTGCTGAAGTATATATTAAAAAACTATAATAATATTTATTAGTCATAATAAAATCAAAACAAGATTTTTTTAACCTAAATTAAAGTGAAAAAAATATTATGTAAATATTTAAGTCCACAATTATGTATAAATGTTAGGAAATTATAGAATAATCATAATTAAGTCATCGACTGAGATCAGTTTTTAAATACAATATTCTTTTTAATTTCATTTTTGTAAGTAAATGAGGAAGCTGAATAAGGAAATGCTGTGGAATGCAGCTTTTATTGATTATATATTATAATTATATTTTATAATTTAAGCACACAAACATGAAAATAATCAGAAAAATAGGTTTAATGTGATCAGAAGCAACAAACATGATGTAAAATTATGTTAAATACTTCACTATAGTGAAGAACGTTTGTGTGTGAATGCATTTAAATAAAAAAAGGAAGAAGAAGCTGAAATAATTGAGTTCCCAGCATTTAGTGAACAAATCAACACAACTTCCTTTTTCTTATTTTACTCAGTGTTCTTCTCACTACTGATCACTGGTGATGGTGTGTGTGTTTTTAATTTCTTTTTTCTGTGGTATTTTTAGTATTTTCTCGCTTCAGTGAACGTAAATGAATATGAAAGTAAATAAATGTGTTCCACTTTCCTTCTGAGAACGCACAACCTTGTGGTTCCTCAGTGTCCTGCGTATATTACCTTATTTTCCCTGAGTGTGTGTGTGTGTGTGTGTGTGTGTGTGTGTGTGTGAATTCTGAGTGTAGAATTGATATTTTTATGGTTTTGTGTTTATATATTTACTCAGCGGTGTATGACTGATCTCAAAATGAAACTGAAATCTTTCTTTATCATTTTATTTTTGTTCATTCCACATTTTTTCCATCGCTCAAGATTCATTCTTAATAAACTGTAAATGTCCTATATATTTCATTGAAGTGTTTATTTGTGTAGGTGGATGAGTTGTTGTTGTTCTTGTTGATGTTTCTGGGAGAGAATGAAGTTGAAAAAAAACGGGTCTAACACCACAGAGAGAAAATGTAAATGTAGAAATCTCCAGAATAAAACTCACCTGAGGTTTTGGGTGGATTTCTGGCTCAGGGTCGGGGTTGTGTACAGCAGCTCCTCTGTCCTTTCGTTTCGTATCGTGTCCTGTGTCATGTCCTGTGGAGGATTTGGGAGGCAAATGTTTCCGGATGGATCAGTCTCACCTGTTTAGTTGCTGTGGGCGTGGCTTACCTGTGTGTGGTTACAGTAAACACAGTGTGTGAGGAGATACCTGTGTTATACAGGCTTTTATTTCCATGATGCATGGGTTTAACCACACAGCACAGTGTCGTGTGCAGGGTTATAATGCTTTATAATGCTTTATAATGCTTTATAATGCTTTCTGATGCTTTCTGATGATGTTGAAATGAAAGCAGGAGGAATGAGGTGATGATTAATGGAGACTTTGTCTTTGACGAGCAGCTGCAGCGACTCAGACAGACAGATAATGTGTCTGTTTACCGAGCGTGTCGTGTGTAAATGCAGTGTTTAGAGAAGCTAATAAAGGCAGCGGAACGATCAGGATGTGCTGCGTGTATCACACTGACAGGACAGATATTTATATTTAATCACAAGCTTATGTTTTATTAATACAGAAACACGAGGCGTCTCGAACACACCTCGGGGTTTTACCTGGTTATTAGGTGACTGATGTGTTTGTGTGTGATAGTGTGTGATACTGATGTGTGTAAAGAAATGTTAGAGCTGTATTTCTGAGTGTGGAGTTATTAGTGTGTGTTAGTTATTCACCAGCTAGTGTTTAAACTCTATTAAACTACGAGCTTCTGTAACTGTAAACCCAGGGAAATGTCCACAGTGTCTCCTTACACTCCGACAGGTGTGTGTGTGTGTGTGTGTGTGTGTGTGTGTGTGAGAGAGAGCAAGAGAGAGAGAGACAGTTTGAGAGTGTGTGTGTGAGAGAGAGACAGTGTGAGAGAGTGTGTGTGAGATAGTGTGTGTGTGAGAGAGACAGTGTGAGAGAGTGTGTGTGAGAGAGAGACAGTTTGAGAGTGTGTGTGTGTGAGAGAGTGTGTGTGCGTGTGAGAGAGAGAGAGACAGTTTGAGAGTGTGTGTGTGAGAGAGAGAGACAGTTTGAGAGTGTGTGTGTGAGAGAGAGAGACAGTTTGAGAGTGTGTGTGAGAGAGAGAGAGACAGTTTGAGAGTGTGAGAGAGAGAGAGAGAGAGAGAGAGAGAGAGAGACAGTTTGAGAGTGTGTGTGTGAGAGAGAGAGACAGTTTGAGAGTGTGTGTGAGAGAGAGAGAGAGAGACAGTTTGAGAGTGTGTGTGTGAGAGAGAGAGAGACAGTTTGAGAGTGTGTGTGTGTGTGTGTGTGTGTGTGTGTGTGTGAGTGAGAGGTTTGCTACTTTAGCTTTGTGCTCAGCTCCAGCAGGTGATTTGCATCCTTCAGAGTTTTGCTTCCTGGTTGGTAAAAGTCACCCTGACCTGACCTTTGACCTGACCTTTGACCTGACCTTTAACCCCACACCTCATGACACCTCGTGGTTTAGTACGTTTATTTCCCAGAGTGTACAGCTCCTCTCCAGCACAGCTGACCTTTTTAACACCTTTACCTTCCAACACACAGAACCGTCGTTTATCTTCTGACATTCTGCCCTTCCCTTTCGTTGGAATAAATGATTATATTCATAGAGAATTCTGTTTATTTATGATGGACGTTGCGCGTGTGTGATAGGAACTCAGTCCCGCAAGTATGTAATGAATCTGAAAGTAGGACGTTCGACAGACTTCAGCTTTTCAGCTCCTCAGCAGTAAGAGATTCACATTAGAGTTGCACACTGTGGCTCTTATAAAGCTTATGGTAAAAAAAGAGGTTTAATTTTCACTCTAATGTAACAGCTGTACATTGTGTGAAGACGATACAGACGATCGATGGTCATCTGTTTCTTTGTGTGTGTGTGTGTGTGTGTGTGTGTTCAAATGTTTTGACATTTCTATCTGTGAGATAAAGATTTATACCAATAACTGCAATAATTCTTGTAAGAAATCACACCGTCCTTGGATTTTTTATTGAAAAACCAAAAAGCAGAGTTTCTTATCAGTAATTTATTGCTACTGCTACATTTTTATATATTTTTATACATTTTTATACATTTATTAAACTCAAATCACACTTAAGGCTTGAAAAAAAGGGGGAAAATGCCCCCCAAAATCTTCATATTTTATTAATTTAACCTCTAGAGAGATATTTGAATATTTCTTTGTCCATATATTTTATTTTAATAATTTAATTTATCATTTTTGAATTCCTCTGTATTTGATAATTCTGTATTGTTGAAATTGTGCCTTTGGTTTTTGACACTTTTTTTTTTTTTTTTTTGTGGTGTGATGTGCCATATTGCTTTTAAATTCTATTTTCTCTTCATCAGTAAAATAAAAATAAAGATTCAGTGTGCTTGATGTTCTTCTTCTCTCAGTTTAAACTGGATGTTTGCAGTGCTCCTTTCCGTCCAGCAGGCGGCGCAATGACGTCACAGAGCCGCGGCAGTGCGTGGTTGCCAGATTGGGTTCATTCCCGTGTTATTATATTTGCAAACATTCATTTTTATGTATATTACAAAATCCAGGGTTTATAGTAATTGTAAAATTAAATATTTAAAATTTAAACAATTGTAATAACTCAGATGTTTTCCCATAAAATGTAATTTGTAACATTGGGATAAATTCTCTTTTTAACCTTCATAGTTAATAAACATTTATGGTCGATAGTTAAGTTAGATTCGGTGTAAAGCTGTTTGCTGCTTACACAAAATATTTCTGTACAGAATTAAATGTTATTATAATTCATATTTGTAGAAAATTCTATGATATTACATTTGTCATTATAATAGTTTGTTTGTATACTGATTCTACCAATCTGGCAACCCGACTCTGTGCTCGGAACAAGATGGCGGCGTTCAGCGTCTCACAACAACATCGATCCGTCTGTTTGTCTCTCTGCGCTTTATAAAGCTCGCTTTTCTCTTTCCACAGTCATTATAAGCTTTATTTAAGCTTTATATACAGATTATACAGTTTGTTTCATTATTAAAGTCCGTGTTTGTGTGAAACCTGAGAGTTTTCGAGCCGCAGTTATGTCACCTTCAGAGAACGACAGTAAAGTACCCGGATTGAGAGGAGTGAGGACTACGTCACTGTTCCGCGCGGTCAACCCGGAACTGTTCATCAAACCTGTAACGCGCACATTCATCATTAAATCCTCAAGTTTACAAGCAGCGGATTCTAAATCTAAACAATACGTTTAACTGTTGTAGAGAAGTGATAGAACGGGTTTGTTTAGGGGGGACGAAACGTCACTTCCGTAAACAAGCACTCACTACCGGAAGTGTGTGCAGAGTCGATTAATATTAATAATAATAACAACAACAACAATAATAATAATATTAATGGGCTCAATTTCAATTAATTAACGTTCTTTAGTTGTATCCAGTGGACATTTATTTAAAGTCATCCAGTGTTTGATATATTTAGTAAAATTTGTCTGTAAGTTTTAAACTCTGATGTAAAGACATGAAAAATAAATAAATAGAGTAATTATAATCTCTGTAATGTAAACACTGCTGATAAACAGCTGTTTCCAGATGCAGGATCATCTAAGGGGTGTTTTATTTGCATGTGTTTACTCAGTGATTCACTAAAAACAAAACAGAAAATTAAAAACTCGCCCAAATCACTTCACACTCTAAAACTCTATCTATCTATCTATCTATCTATCAGTCTATCTGTCTGTCTGTCTATCTATCTATCTATCTATCTATCTATCTATCAGTCTATCTGTCTGTCTGTCTATCTATCTATCTATCAGTCTAGCAGAAGTCAGATGATCATGACTCAGAGCTGAACTGAGTTTGTTTAAATTTGCTCTGATATCTGGACTGAAACAGTTATTATTATTATTATTATTATTATTATTAATCCTCTCACCTGCACTGTGTCTCGTGTACAGAATAAACCGGTGATGGCGTTCGGCCTCGTCACCATCACGCTGTGTGTGGGGTATCTCGGCTATCTGCATGCTGTGAAGGAGAACGCTCAGGAGCTCTACGAGGCCGTGGACAGCGAGGGTGAGAGATACATGCGCAGAAAAACCTCCAAGTGGGACTGAGAGACGCCGCAGACGTGCAGAGAGCCGCGTTTCAGAGACTCCATTCAGCACTGATGATTTTACTCTAAACTCCGGATTCAGATCATAAATAACTTCTGATAAAGACCGAGTGTGTGTTTGTGTAAATCTGAGTTATAGAGCCGTGTTTCACACAGTAAACCTGCGACAGTCTGTTTTCCATCAGAGGAAGAAACTTCTGTTTTTCTTGAGTTGAAAATCAGTGTTGTGTTTATCTTAAATAAATAAATAAATAATTATAATGTGATCAGATGGTTTTCATGGTACAGTTACGCAGGATGCAGTTTAAATATTAAGTTACATTTAGCAACCTTAAGGTTCCAGAAACTCTTTACAGGTTCTGTGTAGAAGCTCACACACACAACCCCATTTACAAAACTAAGAACTGTCCAGTAAAGAACCTCTTTATCATACGACTGAGAAGAAGAACGTTTCCTTTCTTTCTCTTCCTTTTTTTTTCCTTTTATTTTGTTATTTTCTTATTCAGGCGTTTTCTTTCTTTCTTTCATTAATCTGTTTATTTACAGTCATGGGAAAAAGAAAGTGCACCCTCCTTCAAGTCTATATTTTTATTGATCAGGGCCTGAATAATAATTGTGTGTTTAATTGTGTAATCCTCACCAACTTCTATAAACAAACTAATAACCTCCAGTCACAACAACAACAACAAAACACACAACAGATTTCAGTATGTAGTCTTTTTTTCTCATAAAGTAAAGCAGCATTGCTGTGGAGGGATGTTCAGAGAGCTGTGCATTAACGAATTCCCTCAAACATCAGTGAACTGAAGCGATGTTGTACAGAAGAGTGAGTTAAAATTTCTCCAGAAGCATGTGAGAGTCTGATAAACTACAGAAACAGTTACTTCAGGTTCTTGTTGCTAAACCTGCTTCTACATGTTACTGAATTATAGGGCGTACTTACTTTTTCTCACCTGGATTCTGAGTTTTGGTTTATATTTTGGGGAAAAATGACTACATATTGAAATCTGTTGTGTTTTTTGTTGTTATCTGAGATTTTGTGTGTTTGTGTGTAGACGTTGGTGAGGATCACATGATTGTTATTTAGGCTCTGATCAATAAAAACTGAAGGGGGGGGCACTTACTTTTTCTCATGACTGTAAACCAGGAATCAGAAAACGTAGTAGTTCATGTTCAGTTCACACATTTACAGTTTATTTTGGTTTAATTTAATTAGAATGTATTTATTTCTGGGAAGCTGCTTGTGACAATGTTGTTAAAAGCGCAATACAAATACAACAGGAATGAACTGAATAATTCACTAAAAAGATTACTTCCTCCTGTTTAGAAATGATCAACACGTTTTATAAGGAGATATTTAGAGACTTTACAGGTTATGTTTATATAGTAAACTGGTTTTTCAGTTCAAACAGGAAACAGCGAGATCACATGATCCTGAAGATCCTCGGGTGTGTGAAGAGGACCTGAAGGAGAGCAGGACAGACAGAACTCTAATCAACACACTGCTGAGGAGCAAAATACACTTATATATTACACAGTTATGTGTAGAATATGTTCAAGTGTGTGTGTGTGTGTCTGGATGTGTGTCTTTGTGTGTCTGGGTGTGTGTGTCTGTGTGTGTGTCTGTGTGTCTGTGTGTCTGTGTGTGTGTGTGTGTGTGAGTTTCAGAAAGTAACTTTTCCTGTTTTTCTGCATGAATATTTTTCCAGTGAAGTCACTGGAAAGTCAAAGTGAAAATCAGAGAAGCATTAAACCTGAAACACACACACACACACACTCACACACACTCAGACACACACACTCACACTCACTCACACACACTCACACAGTGAATAATGTCATGTAGCTAATAATTTCTGGTTAGCAAAACATTTTCTGAATGTTATGATTATAAAACTTTTAAAACATTCAGTCAGAGAACTTTTTATTACGCGACGTTTCCTAACGTTTATATCGTAAGAACATTAACACACAATGTTACTCTTTTATATAATATATTATATTTCTTTTTGTTTAACTGTAAATGCTGAGAGGATTACTGTGACATTGTGCCGCATATCATCATCATCACATCACGGGTTTTTCAAATGTTGTGGAAACGTTATTTTGAGAACGATCGCGTATCATCAGGAGCGTCTCCGATTCCCCGACTTTAGACTGTAACTGTAATAATTTAATAAATTACGGTTAATTAATTCATTTTCTGATCAATCCTCCTGATCAAGCTGCATTTATAGGCGACAAAAAACCAGAAATAATAGTGAATTTGTTCTTCAGTCGCGTTCGTATCTCTGAATCGATCAGTTCAGGGTTATAGTTTTGGCCCTGTGTGTGCCATGATGTAATCAAATATCAGAAGATACTGAATTTTCATATAAACATTACAGAAATAATAAATAAATAAATAAATAATGGATTTTGACACTGAGTAACCTGAGGAGAGGCGCTAGCTTTAAACAGATCATTTGGGTCTCAGATTTTTTTCAGACTTGTTTTCAGCACAGTGTAAAACTCTCACGTGAAGAATGAATTGTTTGTGATGTTAGAACGCATAACGTGACACGATGGAGCGCCTCTGAGACTAAAGGCTGATTCGTGCTGTTAGCTACACAACGTACACAAGATGGCCGCCGCACGAATCCTGCGGTCGTTTGGAGCATTGTTCATGCGCATCTTTACAAATGAATAAACTGCATAAACAGCGGCGGTATAAGGTCATGTGACTCGAATAACCCAATAAACACTCCAGCGTTGTGTCTGAAATCGTATCATCCATCGTACTGTTCCACAGCGTTACTGAGCACGAGCACTAACCGTTTTTTCTGTTACAGTTAGTGTTTGA
>NC_069739.1:387214-409714 GCF_027358585.1 Pangasianodon hypophthalmus
CACTGTCTGTCTCTCTCTGTGTGTCTCTCTCTCTGTGTCTGTCTGTGTGTCTCTCTCTCTCACTCTCACTGTCTGTCTTTCTGTCTCTCTCTCTCTCTCTCTCTCTCTCTCTCTCTCTCTCACTGTCTGTCTTTCTGTCTGTCTCTCTCTTTCTCTCTGTCTCTCTCTCTCTCACTGTCTGTCTTTCTGTCTGTCTCTCTCTTTCTCTCTGTCTCTCTCTCTCTCACTGTCTGTCTTTCTGTCTGTCTCTCTCTTTCTCTCTGTCTCTCTCTCTGTGTGTGTCTGTCTTTCTCTCTCTGTCTGTCTTTCTCTCTTTCTTTTTTCTCTCTTTCTTTCTCTTGATTCTGTTCTTTATTTATACACAAGCAACTAACAATTACAAGTGTGTGCACAAGTAGTGAAACTTTCTTTCTTTCTTCTAAACTGCATTCACAAAGTGTATAAATATTAAAGCAGCAGTGTGCGATATGACCAACATATCATGATACCTGAAGACTTATTATTATTATTATTATTATTATTATTATTAAAGATGCTCCAATGAAAAACATTATTATTGCTGCAACGTTTACTAGAACAGTCTCTAAACTTAACATGATAAAAACATACTATATATTGTATATGTCTAATGTATAATGTATATTTAATACATTTAGTAATTTTAATAAAATTTAATAGTAAGTATAGTATAGCAGTCTAATATTTAAAGAAATGTTTGAAAAGATATTGCAATACTGACGATATCTCAGAAAAGTGAACTGTGACATTTTATCACAGTATCGAGATCATATCACTCAGAGCCAGTTTATACACCAATCAGGCGTAACATTAAGCCACTGACAGGTGAAGTGAATACCTGATTATCTCGTTACAATAGCACCTGTAAAGGTGAGGGATTTATCAGGCAGCAGGTGAACAGTCAGTTCTCGAAGTTGATGTGTTGGAAGCAGGAAAAATGGGCAAGCGTAAGGATCTGAGTGACTTTGACAAAAGCTAAACTGTGATGTCTAGACGACTGGGTCAGAGCATCTCCAGAGCAGCAGGTGTTGTGTGGTGTTCCCGGCGTGCAGTGGTTAGAACCTACCAAAAGTGGTCCAAGGAAGAACAACCGGTGACCCAGCGACAGGGTCATGGGCTCCCAAGGCTCACTGATGCACGTGGGGAGTGAAGGTCCGTCTGGTCCGATCCTACAGAAGAGCGACTGTAGCACAAACTGCTGAAAACATTAAAGCTGCTCTGATAGAAAGGAGTCAGAACACACAGTGCAGTGCAGCTTGCTGCGTATGGAGCTGCGTCGCTGCAGAGCGGTCAGAGAGCCCATGCTGACCCTGTCCACCACCCAAAGCTCCTACAATGGACACAAGAGCATCAGAACTGGACCATGGAGCAATGGAAGAAGGTGGCCTGGTCTGATGAATCACATTTTCTTTTACATCATGTGGACGGCCGGGTGTGTGTGTGTGTGTGTGTGTCGCTTACCTGGGGAAGAGATGGCACCAGGATGCACTATGGGAAGAAGGCGAGCTGGTGGAGGCAGTGTGATGGTCTGGGCAATGTTCTGCTGGGAAACCTCGGGTCCTGGCCTTCATGTGGATGTTACTTTGACACGTACCACCTACCTAAACATTCCTGCAGACCAGGTTACACCCCTTCATGGCAACGGTGTTCCCTAATGGCAGTGGCCTCTTTCAGCAGGATGATGCTCCCTGACACACTGCAGAAACTGGTCAGGAACGGTTTGAGGAACATGACAAAGAGTTCAAGGTGTTGACTTGGCCTCCAAATTCCCCAGATCTCAATCTGATCGAGCGACTGTGGGACGTGCTGAACATCAAGTCCGATCCATGGAGGCTCCACCTCACAACTTACAGGACTTAAAGGAGAACTACACAATATTTGGCCGGTGGATTTAATGTTATAGCTGATTGTTGTAGATGAAATATAAATTATATCAGCATACTGTAACATAAACACTTGTGAATAACTGTGTGTGTGTGTGTGTGTGTGTGTGTGTGTGTGTGTGTGTGTGTTTATAGAGGTGAGGTTTTGTCCGTCTCTGCCCTCAGAGCGTGTTCTCTGCTCCGGCGCCGTCACGTTCCCCGGTAATTCACATTAAACTTCATTTCTTTCACTGATTTCTTTAAATGTGAGTCAGAAATTTCAGAGTTCAGTGTTTTTTAAAAAAAAAAAAAAACTTATTTCAAAATGTCAGGTTTCATATCTACAGCTGCTCTGACTGATGAGGGGTTTTAACTTTTAAAAAATTAAAAGATAACGTTTTAAAAATTTCTTGTTAGTTTCACTCTGTTCATGTGTTTCTTCACCTGTACATCCCTCTCTCTCTCTCTCTCTGTCTCTCTCTCTCTCTCTCTCTCTCTCTCCCTCTCTCCCTCTCTCTGTCTCTCTCCCTCTCTCTGTCTCTCTCTGTCTCTCTCTCTCTCTCTCTCTCTCTGTCTCTCTCTCTGTGTGTCTGTCTCTCACTCTCTCTCTCTCTCTCTCTCTCTCTCTCTCTCTTTCTCTCTCTGTCTCTCTCTCTCTCTCTCTCTCTCTCTCTCTCTCTCTCCCTCTCTCTGTCTCTCCCCCCATCTGTCTTTCTCTCTCTCCCCATCTCACTTTCTCTCCCCTGTCTGTCTCTCTCTCTCTCCCTCTCTCTCTGTCTCTCTCCCTCTCTCTCTCTGTCTCTGTCTCTCTCCCTCTCTCTCTCTCTCTCCCTCTCTCCCTCTCTCTCTCTCTCTCTGTCTCTCTCTCTGTCTCTCTCCCTCTCTCTGTCTCTCTCCCTCTCTCTCTCTCTCTGTCTCTCTCTCTCTCTCTCTCTCTCCCTCTCTCTCTGTCTCTCTCTCTCTCTCTCTCTCTGTCTCTCCCCCCATCTGTCTTTCTCTCTCTCCCCATCTCACTTTCTCTCCCCTGTCTGTCTCTCTCTTTTTCTCTGTCTTCTATCTCCCTCTCTTGGTGTTATAAAGGGGATTAGTGTGAAGTTAGTGATGAGTTACAGTTTGTAATGTTTAACATGATGGATGTATAAAAATGTATTTTGCTCTTGATTTATTTTTTTTTTTTTTTAAAAAAGTGAGAATTGATGAAATGATGTTTTAGTAATTGTAATAAAGGTCTTTTGAAAATTAAAAAATTCTCTCTCGCCCCCGTGTCTCTCTCTCTCTCTCTCTCTCTCTCTCTCTCTCTCTCTCCCCCGTGTCTCTCTCTCTCTCTCTCTCTCTCTCTCTCTCTCCCCCGTGTCTCTCTCTCTCTCTCCCTCTCCCCCGTGTCTCTCTCTCTCTCTCTCCCTCTCCCCCGTGTCTCTCTCTCTCTCTCTCTCTCTCTCTCTCTCCCCCGTGTCTCTCTCTCTCTCTCCCTCTCTCTCTGTCTCTCTCTCTCTCTCTCTCTCTCTCTCTCCCCCGTGTCTCTCTCTCTCTCTCTCTCTCTCTCTCTCTCTCTCTCAGGTGTGTTCGATCAGCTCGGATGTGCGCTGGTCATTTTTCCGGCTGAATTTCAGAATAAACTGCTGTGTGATGTCACTAAAGAGGAAGTGGCCGAGTTTGTGTTTTACTGTCTGCGCCTGCACAAGTACAAACTCTACAACACTGCTGCCTTTCTCTTTCTATCTTTCTTTTTTTTCTGATCATGTGCTTTTCATCTTTCCTTCTTTACACATCAGGTCTCTTTAGCTGTTGTGTGTTTTCTTTCTTCCCCTGTATTTCCTCTCTTTTTAAGAGTAAAAGAAATAAATTTAGAGACGTTTACTGAGTCTGTGTGTTGATCAGAAATAAACTGCGGTGATGTTTTGTTGTGATTTTTGCTCCGCAGTAAGAGCAGGTCGGAGTGTTTGGTGTCGGTGGTCGCTGATCTGAGAGAAGCTTCACTCGCCGTGACCAGACGCATCGCTGAAATCCTCCTCCTGCTGCAGGTAAAGGTGGAGCTTCAAATGCAGAGACGTGACGAGAAATAAAGGAAGGGGCGATTGGAAAGAAAGTGAAGAAACGGTGTAAAGGAAGGAAAAGAAAGGCAAAAAGGAAACCAGAAACACATGATAGAAAAGATACAAACAAAGTACACAGAAGGAAATGTTCTGGAAGCAAATGTAGAAAAAAGAAAAAGAAACTGAGAAGAAAAAGGTCTATAAAAAGACTGAGGAATGAAAGAGCAGAATAATTAAAGAGAAAAGAAGAAAGATGGGGAAAGTAAAGCATAAAGATAAGAACAAATAGAAAGGAAGGAAGAAGGAAGGAGAGGAAAAGAAACTAAAGTGCAGCTCTGTGTTTCAGCTCGTGAACCTTAAACTAAAAGGTGGATTAAGTTATTAAACTTGCGTTAGAGCTCGGGACGAGGCGCACGCTGATGACATCAGAGCGCTCCGATTGCCTGCTTTTCATCCCCAGGTGTTTAAGGATAAATTAATCCCACACACACACACCTGCTGCTGAATTCTGATTGGTGCAGAGGCTGAATAACGAAGCCTGTGATTGGTCAGAAGGGTTTGTTTGGAAACTGTGGACCTGCTGGATTATAAAATATTTTTAAACGACTAAGAGTGGATTTATCCTCAGATCTCTACAGTTTAACCCAAACATCTCCATCTACAGGCACATTAATAAATTATTGAGCAGTGTGATGATCTTCTCTAACGAGCCATCGCGGACATTAAAGGGTTAAACTCAGTGTGAACTAAAATCCTGAAAGCTGGTGTTTTGGGTCTGATATCTGTTTTGAAGTGAGTTGTAACGCGTCCTGCTCCTCTCTCAGCTCCACAAGCGCACCGTGCTCTCCTTCTACGCCGTTCAGCCCAAAAAGCGAGACGTCCAGAAGCTGCTGCAGAAACTCCTGAATCCGTCCAAACGCTCGACGATGACGACGACGCCGGCGCCGGTTAAGGTGCGTCGCTGTCTGATAACCAGGCGAGATGATGGCATTAACCCGCTGTGTGTTCAGAGTTAAACGTCCTGCAGAGCTGAACCTGTTATTAAATACCGACTCTTCAGCTACGAGTTTTTATTCCCAGCCTGAATGTGCTGCTTGGGTCTAAAGTTCATCTCCATCAGAGAAGCTGTAAAGTTTTATAAAGCTAAGAGCACCTTTATATCCACAGATATCTTTAAAAAGCATAATTTACTTTTTATTTTGCTTCCTGATTGTTATTCCATAATCAGGTACAGGTGTAGTTTGGGTGGTGTTTAAGTTTAGTCATGTGACCTCACCATTTGGTGTTTTTTCACTTCTTTGCCTTGACAGTGTTTCAGTGTATTAATGTAAAATATTGGATTTTATTTTCGCAGTTTAACAACTTTTACGTTTAGGTAGCTAAATGTAGCACCGGATGAATTTTAGCCAGCTAGCTTTGTATCTTAACAAGCAAGTTATTAGCAAATACGTAGCTAGCTAGCGAAGTGAACTGCTCTCTAGCTAACATAGGTTTCGATGTGCAGTTAATATTTTTATTCTTTAATAATTTTTCTTTAACAGAAGTCTGGCTCTGTGTGGACACTTTTACACCCCGTCCTGTATTTAACACCCAAACGCTGCATGTTTGTTTTTTTTTTTCTCCCTCTTTCAGTGTGTTTTCCTCAGAGAAGTGTTCGAGCTGTGTAACTACGTGGATCGCAGTCAGCTGACCGCTAATCTGGGAGGATATTTTATCTACAGCCACGAGAGCTGGGTTTCCTTCATCAAAGTGAGTGTCTTTTACACTCGTTCACTCCTCCTGCACTCTGTGTGTTGGCGTAATACTGCGTTCTGATTGGTCAGAAGGTGTTGATTAATTTCCTGTAAAGTAGCGCAGCTGCAAATCACAGGTTTATATTACGTTCTACTACGTTATCGTTTCTATAGTAACCGCTCGTTCACACGGACTCGTACAGCAGACGCTCCACTGATAATAAACAGATTTAAAAATCATCAATATGGTGAAGTTTTCTTAAGTTAAAGAGATGTTTATGTAACGTTTATGGAAGGAGTCTCCAGTGTCAGCGCTTTGTAACAGTCAGAGGTAAAGCTGTAACTGTAAGTTTTCTGACGTCTTCAGGACAGAGGAGTTTACGCTTCTTTGCGGTTTCTCACTAACATGACGAGCTGTGTTTTTTTTTTTTTTGTTTTTTTTTTTCTTTTCTTTTCTTATTATCTTTCAGATTAAGTGATAAATGGATAAAAAATGAATTTTTAAAAATAAATAAATAGAAATGGTTGGTAAATTGCTGTGGTATAAGAGGAATAAAACACTTTGGGGAAAATAATCCACTTTGGGGTGATTGCAGTAACTCCGCTTCATCACATCATT
Source organism: Pangasianodon hypophthalmus (assembly GCF_027358585.1). Lineage (NCBI taxonomy): Eukaryota > Metazoa > Chordata > Actinopteri > Siluriformes > Pangasiidae > Pangasianodon > Pangasianodon hypophthalmus. The sequence goes on from NC_069739.1 coordinate 393,480, forward strand.
CTGGTGTTGATTATTTTTCTAGAACAGCACACCCTGAAGTGTTTTATTCCTTGTGTATTAGTTGTGTTTGCTCTTGGGGCCATGTGATGCTTCATGCTCAAAGGATAATGAATGGAATAATTCACAAGCGTCTCGATGGTGTGTGTGAGTGTGTGTGAGTGTGTGTGAGTGTGTGTGAGTGTGTGTGAGTGTGTGTGAGTGTGTGTGAGTGTGTGTGAGTGTGTGTGAGTGTGTGTGAGTGTGTGTGAGTGTGTGTGAGTGTGTGTGAGGGTCAGATGGTGCAGCATCTTGTGATAAAACACTGAATTGAATCTGTGCCTGTTTGTGACCTGCAGTATGTGGTAAATAATAAGCAAATTAATGCTATATTAAATTCCCATTTCAGTGCGTCATCACCATTGCACTGCTGTGTGTGTCTGTCTGTGTGTGTCTGTCTGTGTGTGTCTGTCTGTGTGTGTCTGTCTGTGTGTGTCTGTCTGTGTGTGTCTGTCTGTGTGTGTGTGTGTCTGTAACGAAGCATGATGTTCGTGCGTCATCCTGAACTTTCATCTCGCTTCCCCTCGAGTCTGATAAATGAGATTAATGCAGGCTTGTAGTGTATTGTGTGTTACCGTGGAGAAGCTCACACACTCCACACAGTGACATCACACTCATTAGCAAATGAAAGACACACACACACACACACACACACACACACACACACACACACACTCCTCTCTACCTACTGTTCCAGATCTGTCTCTTAGTTCTGTATGTTACTCTGATCATTCAGCACAGGTGTGTGTGTTTGTGAGTGTGTGTGTTTGTGAGTGTGTGTGTGTGTGTGTGTGTGTGTGTGTGTCACTCACACACGCGGTTGTGTTTGGATGATGTTAGTTTCTCGGAGTTTTTTTCCCCCAGGTGTGTATGGTGTTGATTTGCTCGTGTTTAGTCACAGACTGGGAGTCTCAAACAGGGGCCTGTCAATCATTCTGCTCATTAGCATACTAGGCCACACCCACCAGAACAGTGTGATGGGATTGGCATCAAATTTTGCTGATTGTTTATTAGACACTGCAGTTCAAGATCCTTTCATATATCATTTAAATGACATTTCTATGTAATTGAATTAAATTTTGTGTATAAAGTTGTCTGAAGTTCTTTAAGATCTGTAAGTTAATGTTTTATTTTGACCAGTGTTTTATCTTTTTCTCGTGTGCGTGTGTGTGTGCGTGTGTGTGTGCGTGTGTGTGTGCGTGTGTGTGTGCGTGTGTGTGTGCGTGTGTGTGTGCGTGTGTGTGTGCGTGTGTGTGTGCGTGTGTGTGTGTGCGTGCGTGTGTGCGCGTGCGTGTGTGCGCGTGCGTGCGCGTGTGTGCGCGCGTGCGCGTGTGTAGGAGATGGACAGTTTTGTGCAGGAGTTTGTGGCTGTGGTGAGGAAGTTGCCGGTGTGTATCAGCGCTCTGCAGGATTTCTCTAAACTCTCCGTTCCTACTGAGTACGAATCTCTCGCTGTTTTCTGCTCGACCAATCAGGCGCGACTGGAGCACCTTCGCAGGTAACATCACGCCAAACACACCTTAATTTCATTTCCTCTAGTGCTTTCTCTTTCTCAGTCATGTTCCATTAGGTTTAGAACAAAATCTAGAGGAAAGGGTTTTTTTTTTTTTTTTTTTTTTTTTTGCAGACGTTTGTAAATGTTACATGTTTCTGCTGTATGATGAGAGTTTGGGGTTAAAAGTTAATGGCTGTGATTCTGTAGAACCGGTTCCTTTACAGATAAACCTGATGGACCGGAACAGAGGAATGGGGTTATGTCAGGGTCGTGGGGTCACATGATCACACTGCTGTGCACAGTGTGGGAGGTTCTGGAGAATGTTTTTGAAGGAAGAAGGAATTGCAAAATCACTACCATGAATCACTGTTCTGAGGTGGAGTGTGTGTGTGTGTGTGTGTGTGTGTGTGTGTGTGTGTGTGTGTGTGTGTAGAGATCTGGGTCTGGATGCCTTGTTGAGGAGGTGTGAGTGTGTGTTGGAGAAGTTTCGTTACCCTGAGAGGGATCCGTGTTACCAGGCCATGGTGGGAACGGTTCTCTTCACACACACTGCTCTGGAGATGCTGCAGAACTATGACCGGTACACACACACACACACACACACACACACACACAGAGTGCTGTAGCAGCCACTGTTAAGCTGGGACATCATGTATCAGGCCCTCATGTATCAATCTTTTAGTAAAGTCGTGTGTAAACGTTTGCGTAAGCCAAACCAAGCTGCCGGTTTTACAGACTTTTTCTTCGTACTGGACGGAGCTCTGAGTCCCTGAGCGAGTGAACTAGCATGAGGACGTGTTTCTGATCGAGACTCTAAAGCTCTTCTATCAGTCGCTCTGGATAAGGGCGTCTGCTAAACGCTGCAAACGTCATAAACACAAACAGTTTAAACTCCACAGAATATTCCAGAGAGAAAAGTGCAGTAATCCCTGCAGATTATAGGATCTGAAGTCCATCAGGTCGAGGTTTACATCAGTTAGTCTCCTTATGAGTAGATTTACACTCACTCAGGAGCACGAGCAGGATACGAACGATATTCATGAAAACCAATTTTCTTGTGTGAACTCTCTTACCAGTGTTTTAGAAATAAATCTGTTTGTATCCAGCGTGATAATTGAGGCCCTGTGTTATATTTATAGTTACATTGCAACTCTGGAATATTGGCAGTGAAATATTTTTGTAAATCCTCATAATCACTCTCTAACAACATTCATATATTCACCAGCACTTTCTGCTCCATATTTTCTTCTCACATTATTTTTTATTTTTTTATTTTTTTGCAGTATCCAGGAACTAAAGCATTTCCTGTCTAATAACTGTCTAGTGCCTTGCCCACACCTGAAGGTTCTTTCTAGAGACTATTGTTTAATTACATGCTGTGTGTGTGTGTGTGTGTGTGTGTGTGTGTGTGTGTGTGTGTCAGAGCTCATTTCCTGCCCACACACAGTGTATTGATATGCTAATGACACTAGTGAAAGCTGTGCAATATTCACAGATGAATCACCCAGATAGAGGAGTGTGTGAGCGGAGTGTGTCTCATTTGAGTTTAAACTCTGCTGAGGTTGTGTGTGTGTGTGTGTGTCTCTCTCTCTCTCTCTCTCTCTCTAGAATCCGGGCGGCGGTGGAGAAAGTGGAGTTGCTGTGGAGACGTGTTTTCTCCAACGCTCGTCTCCGACTGCACGTCCTCCAGCTTCAGAAAGATGCACAACAGGTCACACACTTTTTTAATAATTGTAACTCTGTGTAATTCTGTTAGTGACACACTTATCATCAACTCCAGTAACAAAAAGAAACGTTTGTTTTATTTGCATTTATAAAAGTCCACTTTGTAATCCAGTCACAGAGATATTTGGTTTTGTCCACAAGAAGGATGGGATATTGTGATTTTGTATAAACTATCTAGATGCATAAGTTGTACAACAATAACTCCATATTTCATCTGTTTTTTTTGTGTAAAATGGATGTTTGGTTTGTCCTTCTGTCTCAGGTTGTGTGTGAGATGGAGCGCGTTATGCAGAAGATGCAGTCGTACACACCTGAGACACTTCGTGACTCTAACAGAGCCGAAACACTGCGGATGGAGTTCAGCACGTCTGTTTACACACACGCGGCGGTAAATAAGAGGAGAACTTCTGCATGCTGGGGTTTACTGTGATGGTGGGAAATGTTGAAGATCAAAACTTAAAGCATGGAGAAATGGGGGGATGGATGGATGGAGGGAGGGATGGAAAGGGAAAGGCAAAAATGAATAGAAGAATATTGTCATGGTTAAAGTTTGTCATCTCTCTGCTTTGTGTGTGTGTGTGTGTGTGTGTGTGGTGTGTATTAGGTGCTGGTGCGTCGTGCTGAGGATTTGTTAAACACTGTATCAGAGACGGTGGTTTTCAGACAGAGCCGTGAAGGACACGAGTGGATAAATGAGCTGGAGAAACAGACTGACCAGCTCAGAGCAGTCATGGAGTTACAGAACAGGAACCTGAACACCATCTGCACCTTTCATCACTGCTACCATAAAGTACATCTTATTTATTATTTGTTTTTGTTACTGCAGCTTGTGTACAATGAAGTCTAAACATGATCTAAACATCAGTTTGCTAGGCTTCTGTTAAGTTTGATTATTATCCTGTTGCAAAAAAAAAAAAAAGAAAAAACAATTGCATCTCTGAGAAAGTCATCAGTAGTGAAGTCAAGAGAAGTCATCAGTAGTGCACTTAAGAGGGGAGGTGGGGATCAGAGAAGGTAGGCTAGTGGGGAAAAGGGATTGGAGAAGAAGGAGGAGGATGGGATGGTGGGAGGCAGGGATTAGGGATGGGAGATGGTGGGAGGCAGAGTTTGGAGTAAGGGTGGCAGAAAGCAGGGATTGGATAAGGACGGATGACAGGAGGTGGAAGTGGGAAATGGAGGGATGGCAGGAAATGGGATTGAAGACAGAGGGTTGGTGGGAGGTAGGGATCAGAGTAGGGATGGCAGGAATCAGGGATTGTAGGGATGGGAGAAAGAGGAATTGCCGGAGGTGGACATCGGAAAATGGCGGGGTTGGAGCAGGTGGAATGGTGGTAGGCAGGAGTCGGGGATTCCGGGAGGCAAGCATTGGAGAGGGAGTGCTGGCAGGGATTGGGAATCGAGGCGAGGTGGGAGATGGACATTAGCAGCAAGGTTTGGAGGAGTAGTGATGGCAGGGATTGGGAATGGAGGGAAAGTGGGAGGTAGGAGGGATGGTGAGAGGCAGGGATAGAGGCATTGGAAAGGGAGGAGTGGAGGTGTAGAGGTCATGGGTGGATGTACAGAATATAGAGGAACTTGTAAATGGCTAGACACACAAGTGCAGATGAACACAGATAAGAGAGAGGAGGATGGATGGAATAGAGAGATGGATGGATGTAGAAACAGTCTCAGTTATAATCTCTCAGGTATTGCATTATTGTCTGCATTTGTGCTCAGATCCAGAAGTGGTACCATGTGGCAGTGTGTGAGAGCTTCCTACAGGATCTGCTGTGGAGAACTTGCTCGAACAAACATGACAATGAGGAAACTCTTCTCTCGCAAAAGCAAAGTGAAGTGTTATCTGTGATTGAGGAGTTTCTCAGGTTGCATCCTCCTCCTGAACTGGATGAGCTAATGCAGTTAGCACACCTGGCTAAAATCATACCTGATACACACCTGGAGAATGCAGGAAAGCAGCTTGCACAGAGGTGACTATTTTGAGCAAGAAGGACTTTGAATGCCATCATACATCCTGTTTAAAACTGATTTGCATTTTGTCCTTGTTTGCAGGTGTACGAGTTTACGCAAGTTGTTGATATCTCCTGGTTCTGCGACATTTCGTGACCTGCAGCTGGCTCTGCAATGGCAGTACGAGTATCTAAAGGGCAAAAATGAAACTGCAGATTCAACCTCTGACCTTCATACTCGGAAAAATATTTGTGCCCAGAATGGACTTAGAGATTCAGACTTCTTTCCATGCTCTGTAAATGGCAACGGTTTGACAAGACTTGATGGTCCAAATTATCCTCTGCTACTTCAGTCCGGAGCAAAGCCACCATCTCTCAGCTCCTTTGATTCCGGGTTTGACGGAGCAGGAAGTGGACATCTTGAAACAGGAGGTGGGAAGACGTGCCAAGATGAGGCATCCAGACCAAAATCTACTCATCTGCATGTCAGTGAGGAGAATGTTTCCAGCATATCTGAGGGTCTTACTGAGGAGAAATCACTTGGAGCCCCAAGTATCCGCATCATTCCAAATGCAAGTGGCAACTCTGTAAACTTCGAGATCACAGTGAAACGCTCAGCCACGCTTCCCAAAAACCCCTGGCTGAGTCTTCCTGTAGATGATCTGGAGAATTGCTACACTGTGATCATCTCTCCCAGCCAGCAAAGGGCGACTAGAAGCTGCGATCAGTTAACGCAGACCACCGATACAAGTGTGTGCGATTTTCAGGATCAGACCACCGAGTGGAGCCCCATGCACAACGTTCTCTCAAGCACGATTACCGATGGAGGGCATGGAGCTGAAACATCGGAGAGCATGCCCACTCTCCTCTGGGACTCGTATGACCTCCATGACCTCATGCATGACTCTGATAGCATGTTGCTCGGCGAGTCGGCGTGTGAATGGGAAATGAAAGAGCAGCAAGAGCTCCGGGCCGTGGAGGAAACGCTGAGCCGAGCAGCTGGAATCCTGCAAGAGGAGGAGAGCGTTCTTGCTCAGGAGGAGATCTTGGATGTCCTACTGGAATCAGACAATCCAGATAGATTGTGGCCTTCATGGAGCAAAGATTGTCAATTTACTCAGATGACATCCAGTGACTTGGCTGAAGCAGGTGTGATTGGATTGGAGGACGATCTTGACGCCCTGAATTTTGGATATGATGATATTTTGCCTCAGGAAAGTCCAAGAGTTATTCAGAGTGATAGTGATCCTCCTTCAGAACCAGGTTCTGACCCACTCCTTCATCTTGAACCGAAAAATGGAGGTCCTGATAGATTGGAGCTTTTGAAGGAGATAGAAAATCTGAAGGTCTTAGAGGAAAAGATTGTTGAGGAGAACCTGAAAATCAATGAGCTGCGTCACTGTGAATCTGAGGAAAGAATGTCCTCTCAGAGCCTCAGTGAGGACAAGAAGAGGTTCCTTGAGAAACTTGAGCAAGAGAAGAAAGAAGTGGAGGAGATGGAGAGGAACCTGAGCAGGGAGATGAAGAAAAGCAAGCTAAAGCGTCCGAGCAGGAGTCGTAAAATTGTGACCTGTTCCATAATGGGAAGAGCTTCAGTGTTGAAGGATGATGAAGCTCTTCTGATGAACTGCAGAAGATCAGCACAAGATGCACAAGTCCTCAATCATGGGCAGCCATGTTTAGAGGAACCCACCAACCATCAACCTACAGACTTGGCTACAGACAATCATGTTCAGCACAAATGTTCAGATCCAGAAGCGTCAATCAGTTCTAAATGTTCTAATGTAGCTACAGATTCTTCAACCAATGACTGCTTAAACACGTGCTTAACTTCTCAGGATCAGCAGAATATTGACTCTACTGATTCATCCATATCAGTCACTGTGCCTTCTGTCATGGCAGATGGTGTTTTCCGACATGATGTTGAGACAAAAGAAATGTCAGACTTGGTATCTTCAGTCACAGATCTTTCTGAAGCTCAAGATCCTGCTATTAGAGAACTGAAAAATCTATCAGAGCCTCTTGATACGAGAGAACAGACATGTATGCACTTGGATCCTTCAGAAACCTTAGACACAAGTGAACAGTGTAATGAAGATCCCAAGGTGGAAACTTTAACATCAGAGGAAGTATCGTCTCCTGCATTCGATCCTGGTGGTCCAACACCTCTTCCTCAAACACCTAGACTGGATAAACAGATAAGCACAGATTCTGAAGAAAATGCATCTGGTGCTATAAATCAGACTGCCATTTCCACACCTTTGGCGTCATCTGTTGGTCCAAATCCAAAAGAACGCAAAAATCCTCCATGTAGAACATCACCAATAGAGCTCCAACACCATAATACCAACAATAACAACCTTCACACTGTGGATCTTAATGTTGGTGTGGCGAATGTGCCTGAAGAACCTGCAAATTCTGAATGTATCAACAGAGCTGAAGATCAAAAACCAGAGGCGTGGTGTGACGGTCCGATCTCCAGAACTCAATCGCCTCTGCTTGAAACGTCAGAGTCTTGTGGATCGGTGGAGAACAATGAGGCGGAAGTTCAAGTTCATCACGCTGACAGTTCATTAACGAGACGTGTCTGCAGATCACCGGTCCAGCAACAGTTTCAGATCTGCACTAGAGAGGTTTGGATCCAATATCTGATCTACTTCAGTGTCTGCTTTTGTGGTCTGCTCATGATTCACAGTTCTGGAGGGTGAGAGCCAGAGCAGAGCTCAGTAAATCCCAAACCCCTTTATCTGGGGCAATAGGAATCATGTCTCCTGCATACTGTGGGCTAACACCAGTAAACATACTAACTAGATTTATGTTTGTTTAGTAATTTGAATTATTATAAACTAGCTTAACTAGCAGGTTAAGCCTCTGAACAAATAGGTTGAAGTGTGTTGCAATTCCTGCACATCTGCAGCATTGTGTGTGCAGCTGTCCTCTTGAGGCAGTCTGATATTTTGATGCCTTTCGGATATTGCGTTGTAAACAGGTGTGGTCCTTTTGATATCCATTTGTCAAGATGTAATTTTCTTAAAATAGTCTCATCTTGTGCTACCTCAAGTGCTTGGACCCCTCATGTGTTTGCTGTAACCCTCCTGAGCTGTGAAGAACATTAAAATTATCAAAACGTACTGTAAGTTCTGCGTTGAAGATCCTCATGGTTATATAACATGCACAGCACACGGGTATGAGGACGAATCGTAAAGAAGGTTTGAGAAGGAACTTGGTTGTGTTTTGGTTTTGGGATTTTGATTGATGTGGTGTTCATGCTCAGTGAAAAGGTTTTGTGTTTCTGGTGTGTGTGAAACTGTAGATGAGTGATTTTCAGACCCCTGTGGTGCTGGACATCGGTTCCAGTTTGGTGAAAGCCGGATTTGCTGACCAGGACCTGCCCACCACCATGTTCCCCACCGCTATTGGCCTGCCCAAGTACGAGGTAACGATTCTAAAGTTGCTTATGTGAGCTTAATGATTTTATTTAGAGATGTAGGTTGTACCCTGCGAATCTGGAGGATACGAGCTTCCATGACTTGCTTCTAGGTTATCCTGTAGAAGAAGGAATATTACTACAACAAATGTAAAATGTATAGTTTAATAATTTGTTGATTGCAGGAGGTGATGAGTGGCAGTGTGGCGCGCGGTGTGTACGTGGGACACGACGCCCAGCACATGAGGGGTGTGTTAACGCTTCATTACCCAATGAGGAACGGCATCGTGTCCAACTGGGATCAGATGGAGATGGTGAGTTTTAGCAAGAAGCATATGTACTACATATTTAATATGTACGATAGTATTGTTTTTAGCATTTATTTTGCCTCAAAATGGTGGAGTTCTTCAAACTAACTTTTAAGGATGTTAAATATTTGCTTCAGATCATCATTAGGAAGGGTCTCTGGGGGATGCTCCCACTTATCAGACGGGGTCTGTCTTAATAAAAGCTCGTTGGAGAGTAGCTGAACTTCACCTCTATCCACTATTCATATCCATACACACTGCCGCTTTACTTCTAGCCATTTTTCTTTTTTCTTTCTTTCTATTTTTTTTTTTTTAATTTTATTGCAGTTTACGATGTTTACACTGTTGACTGTGTTTACACTGCTACTTTAATTCCACTCAAATCTGCTGCTTATATCTATGTTTTCACCCCATTGCACCACCACATCACACTCTCACTGTATTGTTTTTTTTTTATATTTATTCTTATTTTGTTTCATTTATAATGTTAAATATCTTTTAATATACTTCTAACTCTCTGTGCTGCTGAATAAAGTGATCTATCTCTCTATCTATCTGTCTTTCTATCTAATCACATTTTTAGTGTTTAAATCCTGATGGCGCAGATGGTTAAAGTGTGAAACTTCAGAAATTGGAATTTCTGCCTGGTGATGAAGAGTGCAGTTATTGTGTGTGTGTGTGTGTGTGTGTGTGTGTGTAGATCTGGAGTCATGCCTTTGAGCAGTTGCGTGTGTGTAGTGAGGATCACCCTGTGTTGCTGACGGAGGGAGCAATGAGCACACACGAGAGCCGCCAGCGTTCCATCCAGCTCATGTTCGAGTCCTTTAACGTTCCACTTGCGTACATGGCGATGCAGCCTGTACTGGCACTGTACACAACGGGCCGGACCACTGGTACACACACACACACACACACACACACACACACACACACACACACACACACACACACACACACACACACTTGGAAACTTGGAAACTTGGAGACTCTAACATTTAAGCCCCTGTGTCTGTGTCTGTGTGTGTGTGTGTGTGTGTGTGTGTGTGTGTGTGTGTGTGTGTGTGTGTGTGTGTGTGTGTGTAGGCGTGGTGTTTGACTCCGGAGACGGTGTGAGTCACAGCGTCCCCGTGTTCGAAGGTTACTGTCTCCCTCACGCTGTTCAGCGCTTTAATCTGGCAGGAGCCGACGTCACGCTGCACCTCAAACAGGTACAAACACCGTCTCATTCCCATCACTGCTTAGCAACTGTTGCTATGTGTCCTTCACCTTGCTAAAGCTTTCAGCACTTTAGCAGCTCTACAGCACTTCCTGTGGACACTTTTAAATTAGAAGCTCCTGATCCTTTCAAAAGACTCACCTGAGAGAACCACACCTGAGTAGACCACAGCGTTAACGACCTAAACTCGGCTAAAGTCAGCTGTACACCGTGTGATTTGAAGTGTGTGTGTGTGTGTGTGTGTGTGTGTGTGTGTGTGTGTGTGTGTGTGTGTGTGTGTGTGTGTGTGTGTAGCTGCTGACGGAGCAGGGTGTGTGCATGCGGACGTCGGCCGAGATGGAGATTGTGCGTGAGATCAAGGAAAGATGCTGCTGTGTGGCTTTAAACTATGAGGCGGAGCTTAGTGGAGGAGGCGGGGCCAGTGCACAGGTGCATTACACTCTACCTGACGGACATATGGTCTCCTTGACGACGGAAAGGTTCAGGTAACTGCTCTGTGTGTGCGAGAGACATTTGTTATGTTAAGCTGCAGGCGATAACAGTTTGTTTATTTTAAATCTTCAGAGCGCCGGAGATTCTGTTCAAGCCGGAGTTGATTGGTCAGGATTATTATGGGATGCACGAGAGCATTTTCAAATCGGTTCTCCAGTCGGACATTGACCTGCGCAGGGACTTGGTGGGAAATATTGTCCTCTCAGGTACGGGTACAACACGCTCTGAAGGATTTGTGTAAAAATGGTCTTGCATTTATAATAAAGTAAGTAATTAGAATTAGAAACGGTAAGTGAATGAGGTAATATCCTGAGATTAAATTATGAATCCTGAGATATCGTGTAAATATCGTCTGTCTCCGTGTCTCTGAAGGTGGAAACACCTTGCTGACTGGGCTTCCTGAGCGTCTGCAGTGTGAGATCAGTCGTTTGGCCCCTGCAGGTTTGGGTGAGAGGGTAAAGGTCACGAGTCCTAGAGATCGGGATTTCTCTGTGTGGAGAGGAGGAGCTATACTCGCCAGCATGCCGTCATTCTCCTCTGCCTGGATCAGTCACGACGAGTACGACGAATTTGGACCCCAGATTGTCTTCAGGAAGTGTTTCTGAGCCGGTCTACAGGACCTGCTTCAGAGCGGAGACCTTTCAGAAAAGCCAAATGGGAAGTGCTTCAGACACGTTTTCTTTTTTTTTTCTTAAGGAATGTGAAGAATTTTGCTACAAATCATCTTCAGGAAAGGTGCACTCTCACCGCGAGAAGTCTCTACAGGGTTCTCCTTCTTCACGGAAGGGTTTTCTGGAGGCTACCTTTTCTTGAAAGGAGTCTGAAGGGTGCACTTATTTACGAGAAGGAGTCTGTTAGGTAGACCTTCTTGCTGGAAGCAGACTCCTTCAGGATGCACCTTGTCGCTGTGGGGTTCCTTGTTGCTGCTGGTGTCCCTGGGAGTGCTGATTAAGGTCTGTAGACCTCCTTCACCATGTTTCTAAACACCCTTTTTGGGAAGGAACTTAATGACTCCCTTCAGGAGGTGCCTCTGAGGTGTTTACACCCCTGATCATCTTCAGGGATGGACTGAGCAACCATCGCTGCCCTCCAGAAGACTCGGGTCAGACCTCAATCTCTAACAGGTCTTTTTCTAGCATGCTTGGAAGATTCCGCTTTCTTCTGACTGAATTGTTGATCGTGGTGCCAAATTTAAGTGGAAATTCTTTCTGAAGTGATTTTTTTTTTTTTTTGACTTTTTATTGTTTGTGTTCCTTGGTGAGCTTTAATGTCTCTTGCAAGGTTTGAAGGATGAATGAAATAATTCAGATGTTTTTTTTTTTTTTGTGTTGCGTCAATCACACACCTCCAGAATGTCTTCAAATTCCTTAAATATATATTTTTATAATAATGAAATCGGGTTATTGAAAGATTAAGTATATTTATGTGAATATAAGCTGAAGCTATAAATGTTTACATGTTGTTGTGGTGCTTTAAATGTGGATTTTTGCGTCTGTAAATGAGATGAAGATGAACAGATTTTACACTTTTACCCGATTGTATCTTCGTGAACATGCGCCTGCGTCACGTCACACACTTTACTCATCGTTTATCGTTGGTTTGTGCGTGCTTGTGTCCATTATCTTCTTGTTTGTGTGCTGTATTGATAAATACATACTGGATTGATTTTGTTGTTTTTTTTTTTTTTTTGTAAAGCTGTGTGTTGGACATGTGACGCTCGGTGTGTCACGATAGTCAGTTTTTGTATCATTTATCACAACTTTCCCATTTTGATGGACATCATTTAAAGCAAGGTTTGTTCTTGACTAGCTGGTTAGCTAGCATGACTTAACCATGTCAACACAAATATGACAGTTTCTCAATTTTTGTCTCCCATGACGATGTTTTGTTTATGATCATCACGATACATCGTACAGCGCATCCTCGCTGTCCTGATCGAACCTCCTCTGGTTTGCTGAGATGTTTTCACGTTTATTTGTGTGGTTATTTTCACGTCGTGTGTGTAAACCTTCACTGGGATTGAAGTGGGATATAATTCAGTAATGTAAATATTGCACTTACCAGAGGACAAAGGTCAGAGGTCAGAGGAGATGTTTAATGTCGTCTCAGTCTGCAGAAACATTCATGTTTGTCGCAAATCCAAATCTCGCACCACTGTGTGTTTATATCTGCGATGTGACCTGTTTTTAAATAATAAATATTTTAATTTAAAATGTTTTGGTGGTGTTTGTGATCGTTATCTAGCATTAGCACATCATGTTAAATGTTAGCATACATCTACCTACTTGTTTATACAGATATAACTCTCCTCTTGATACATTAATGGACCAATCAGAATTCAGTATTCTGCATCGCTTCTAATAAATGCTGTATTGTGCGAGCTGAGTTTCAGAAGTTAGCGTACGAGATTAAGTCCTGACACACACACAACCTCCAGCCCTTCATACTTTTATTTCATTACACACTTTTCTGGATTGCATGTTTATAATCCACTAACCACGCCCAGTGCATTATGGGTAATACCCACAGATCGTATGAACACCCCAACTTCAAACAGAAGTGTGTATTTAGGATGGACCTCAACACCAGTCATGACATTTAGGACAAAGCTGAAAGAGTTCCTCTGGTGTTTGAATAGAATGTGATGCAGTGGAGCCCTCTGCTGGAGAACAGGAGCACAGCAGCTTATTTACATACATGTATAGAACATTATTCCAGAAATATAAGCAGGTTTAGAAAAGCTGTGTGAGTAAATAAACACTCCGAGTGCGCACTACATGCCTAGTGCAGGACTATTTGGGACGCAGCGTTATATTTCTGCTGTGTAGAGAGAAAATAAACCTATAGCTAGTAGTATTCAGATGGGATTAGTTTTCTGGAAGTGTGTGTGTGTGTGTGTTCAGTAGTGTAGTTGGAAGATGTGTGTAGTATCTCTTCTAGATTCATGTGGAGTGTGTTAAGTGATCTCTGCTCGTCACACTGAAGACTCCACATGCACTACACACACTTCAGCGGCGTAGCTGCACTGTTAATGATCCGGGCCGAGCTCAGATTTTTCTCCATCAAAAAAATTTTAAAATCGTACTTCTAAATAGACTGATTCCACGCATGGTTTTCAAAGATTCAAAGATTCAAAGCGTTTATTGTCATGTGCACAGTGAGGAAAACCAGGTTTCCCTGTACAAGGAAATTCTTTCTTTGCTGTTCACATTGAACGCCAAGACAAATGCAAACTATGTAGAAAATAAAAACAGACATAATAAAGTGTAGCTATGTTGCAGAAGTAGAAATATAGATTAAGTATATAGAAATATAGACTATGTACATCTGTATGTGTGTGTGTGCAATATTGACTTGTGCAAAACAATATTACAGTAACATGTAGTAACAGTAATGTGTTCACCTGTAGCAGTAATATGAAGTATATCTCTATGTGCAATATTGACTTATGTACAAAACAATAACAATAACAAATACAACAACAATAGTACAGTAGCCTGTAGCAAATTGAGTGCAACTACACAATAACAATAGCAGCTGTCACATTTAACAATGCGCAAATCGAAATGAAGCTTCTCACTAACAAATAGCAGCAGTAACATTTTCAAATGTGCAAATTGAGCTGTAGCAGTTCAGTCCTCCTATTCTATGAGATATGTGAGACTAGTCTGTGTCCACTGGCTACCCATTTCTTCATGTGAGAGCTAATTGCTTAATAAATGTGAAAATTGGAGAAGGAAGGACGTAAGGAAGGGTGTGGATTTGATTTAACATACAATCTGCACATGAATAATCTACTCGAATGACTCAAACCAGCGTCTGATCAGATATCTGCTGCGCCTGCATCCTCAAAACATGTAATACGATGGAAATTTCACAAATGAGAGTTGAAAACTGTTAACTACTCAAAGTGACTGAGGAAACTTCATAATCATTGCTGATGGATCTACCTGATATGAAGCACAATTCCCACCTCAGATAATAAATCATGAGAAAATATTAAATATGAAATGAAGACAGTGACTGAATTCTGTCTTTTAGAAATGATTATCTGGTTAAGTTTATCCTACTTCAGTACTGTTACGACCCAGCGACTCGGTTTAGCTGGACACACTGCCATGTAAAGTACGTTAGCTGTCCTTATGCTCTGCTCGTATCACGTTCACGTAACCTGGAACTCATGAAGACATTTACACGCCTGGTTTTCCTGATTGAGAGGATGTTCGTGTTTCAGTTTCAGCTATTTTACTGATAAATAATCAGCGTATATCCATTTTCCCCTCACATTACCTGACTGCGTGAGCTGTTTGTCAGAATTGAGACCCATCAGCCAATCAGACACGAGTATTTCTACGTACTTTCCTGTAAACCCTGTCTGATTGGTCTCTCCTCTGTTCACTGAAGATAAAAAAATCACAACAATGCCGTATTCTTTTACTTCGTATCTTTAGTAGTGAAAAACTGCTCCAAGTGGAGAATTATTTGGTGCTACAGCTCTGGGTTACGCCCCTGACGAGCCTCGTTTTAATACACGCAGACGCTTTTGTCATCTTTACTCGTCAGTTCAGACGGGATAAACATCACCTGGAGTTGTTATTATTATTATTATTATTATTATTATTATTATTATTATTATATCTACTGCTCGGTTTATAGCAGGGAGATTACGCCGTGATATTTACGGACGCTGTGGAATGATGGATGTAACAGATTCAAACTAAAATCCCAGAGAAAATCTGGGATTAATGACATTACACACCTCCACATGGAAAACTAACCCCGTGTGAACAGGGCTGTAGTGTACCACGTGTCGTCTCAGACACGCTTTTATTTTGAAAAGCGCCGCCATTTTGAATATGACGGTGTTGTTTCCGGTTTCACAGCGCGAGCGGGTCCACGTGTGTTGAGCTGCAGGAGTGTAACGTGAGAAATGACGCAGTCAGGCGCCGTAGTGTAAGTGTTTACTATTATTATTATTGTTATTATTATTATTATTATTGTTATTATTATTATTGTGTGAGGACAGTGGAGTTTAAACTGTGTGTGAGACTACAAGGGGTCACGTGATCAGTTAGTTCATGGCTAAAGCTAAGCTGCTGTAAACTGTAATGGATTGAAACAGCTGAGGATGAAGATGATGATGATGGTGATGAAGATGAAGTAAAAACAGCACGACTGTAATGTTTACTGATATTAAAAGTAGCTTTACTGCCTCTGGTTTCTGATCTGTTTCTATGGCAACAGAAAATAATTTGTCACCTTTTCAGCTGCAAAGATCAGATACAGATCAGATGAAGATCAGATACAGATCAGATGACGATCAGATACAGATCAGATGAAGATCAGCTGAAGATGAGAGTCTGATTTCTGAGTGTTTTAGTGCAGAAATGTTCAGCGTCACTTCCCTCTGCGCTTCCTGAAGAAGTCCTGCTCTGAAACTTCACTCACAGAGAAGAGTAAACAACAACAACAACAACAACAACAACACCGTTAAACACTAACAGATAACAGCGAACAGAAGTGTCAAAGAAAGAACGAGCTGCAGAGACGAAACAGAAAAAAAAGCAGATGGAGAGAAAGAAAGAATGAG
>NC_069739.1:422214-432214 GCF_027358585.1 Pangasianodon hypophthalmus
TTTTGTGAAAGTGATCACCTCATTTCCCCTCTGAACCATCTGCTGAATCAGTGACTTTTATTTGCACTCCGTCCTGCCAAAAGCGATCACAGGTTCATTTCCACACAGCAGTGCCTGTGCTTATAACCGCTTTATAACTGCTGCAGTAGTCTTTTAATAAAGTACATCATTCATTTTAATGGCACACAATTCCATCAGATAATCCAGTATATTTTTATTCACACCATATTCCTTGTACATAGCACACTGGGGAAGGTAATGAAGTGCAGGAAGTTCTAGTGCTCGAGTTATGTAAGCATTATGTCAGTGAAGCTTTATGAAGCTTTATGAAGCTTTATGTCTGTCCTTTTTACCATTAACGTTATTAAACAGTATTAAAGTAGTCATCACTCCAGATGTGCATGTGCACAGTAAAAGACATTTCAGTTAGATTTCATTAAATCTTATTTAAATAATTAGATCAGTACATAATGCATGCATGTGTGTTTATTAACACTTTCGGGCTCTTGCTGGTTTCAGTGTGTGTAGAATAATGTAATACCGCCTTAGGCATTAAGGCTACTCTATCCTCTGAAGAGGGAGGCTGCGTCCTGTCCAATCACAAATTTACTTTTATGAATATGCAAATCTAGCCACGCCCCCTCCCGTGCATGTATATATAGGCTGCCGCCGGGCTTCAGCGTGCCAGTGTGGCAGCGGTACAGATAGGGAGTGGTTTTATTAGATAAGCACAAAAGAAAGCATGTGTGCGATAAGCAGTCCATAAATCAGCACAGAGTTGTTTTAATCTTTATTAAATCATTTTTTTTTTTGCAGCTGTAAATCCTGAGCTCTGCCGTCGGCTGTAGGGAGAGTGTGAGTGTCACCTCATTAGCTCTGTACACCATTTAGAGGAACTCATACAAGGAAGATCTTCAGTATGACAGAAGACAAATCCATGAAGGAGAACCATGAAGCCGAACCTCGTGAGGAAACCGAGCTCACGGTACCGGCGGAGGAGCCTGAGGTGAAAGTAAAGCCCGAGGAGCAGAGCTTAACCGAGGCGGAGGAGGTGAGGAAGGAGAACGGCGGAGATGGGGAGATCCAGCGGGCCGCGGCGGAGAAGCAGCCCGAGGCGGAGAAGCAGCCCGAGGCGGAGGAGTACCCCGAGGGCGGCTGGGGCTGGGTGGTCATGCTCGCCTCCATGTGGTGCAACGGATCGGTGTTCGGAATCCAAAACGCCTTCGGGATCTTATTCGTGTCCCTGCTGAAGGAGTTCGGCTCCGAGACCGATGAAGACCTGCGCTTCAGGACAGGTATCACCTCACTTCATTACCTCAGCTTTACCTCAGGAACCCGCCTGTGTGTGTGTGTGTGTGTGTGTGTGTGGTAATGTACTCATGTTAGCTGCTTATGCTAATTCGCTGGGCGCTCGAGCCGAGCTGTGCTGTGCGCGCGGAGCGAAGTTCGCGCCACGGCGCTTGGCCGCACGTGCACGCGCGTGCGCCGAGACACTCCCGCTGTGTCGCCGCGTTATTACCGCGTTATTACCGCGTCTTAACGGTTCATTAAGCCGTCTTTAAGTGCTCACGTCCCCGGTTTTCACCGTTTAAACACCGAAACAGCAGAGAAGCTACACCACAGCGCGTGCTTCCCGGAGAAGAAGCGTGGCTCGCGCGTGTCGCGTGCTCAGCACACGTCTCTCCACAAGCACTTAACGGATTTATTTTAAAACTTTTATCCCTCATTTATTCTCCTCACAATCACAGCCTGCATTTACCTCAGAAACCCGCCACTCTAACCTTTTTATCACTGTTAGTGTTATAGTTTATTAATAACTCTTGTTTTCAAAAGAAAAGTTTATCAACGATATGTCATCTACCTGTGGATTAGAAAGCGGAAGTGACGTAAATGGCGTCAGTGGAATGTTTAATGTTAAAAGACAGTTTATTTTTGTGTGAAAGTATGTTATATGGATTAAAAAAAGGAATGTTTTAATAATAAATATTTTTTAGTGGTGTAAGATTTGTTGTAGCAGTTTGTTTATTATGAGTTAATAATAAATCTATAATAGTGAATATAGTGTTATTACAGTGTAATAGAGTGTAGTGTTATTAGCTGACATATGCTAATAACATTAAGCACTTTAGCTACTTCTTATAATAAGATTTAAAAAGCTTTTCATAAATCTCGTCCTCAAATTATGAGCTAATTCGATGGTTTTGGGTCGATCTGGACGCAGAAACCTCGGCGTTTATTAAAGCTAAAAATGCAACTTAATGAAAATTTAAAAAAAAAACTTAATATGTATCATCTGTTATTTCAGTCATTTCTGACTTTAAAGAAAAGTTCTGTATTTAGCGTATTTTACAATAAAGTTAGAGGCTGGTCTTAGATGCGAGTGTTACGTCATGACGTTACTTCGTACTCGGGGGCGGGGCTTATGACGTTCCTACGCCGTTTAGTCGGAGATCAGCGAAACTCAGGTGTGTCGATGTAGAACTTAGAGATCAGATAGATGTTTAAATCTGATTTATTACTGATTATTAGTCAGGAATCAGCGTGTAACGTTTAAGGTTACGAATTCACTACGCTACATTTAATCACAAGGTTCAGAGACGTGTATGCGGGACAGAGACACGCTGCGTCATAAAGCTAACAGCTAATAGCTAAAGTCGTGTTTGATGTATACGAACTCGAAGTCGTACGAAGTCGTGCTTGGTGATCGGTCAGGTTGCATAGCAACGGGAAAACGTTAACGCGATAAAACCTGCAGAAACGCACACCTCTGTAATTCAGAACACACACTCAGCATGTACGTTTACTCTCTTGTACAAAGTCTGCGTTTAATCAGCAGTGTGTTGGTATGTGCTCAGCTCACACACACACACACACACACACACACTCACACACACACACACACACACTCACACACACACACACACACACACACATGCTGAGTGAGTTGTAATGTAAAGTGTATTTGAATCTAATGTGGGTTGAAGATTGCATCAGCGATGACTGTCTTCACACACACACACACACACACACACACACACAGCGTTTCTATCTTTGAGCTGCAGTGAGGAAGTGATGTGATCAAATTTGGAAACTGACTTCAGTTTATCTCTCTCTCTCTCTCTCTCTATCTCTCTCTATCTCTCTCACACACAAATACACAGTTTAGAAACGAGATCTCTGACCTGTCATGTGACCTTTGACCTTCAGGATGATTAAAGATTGTGAGTGCTTTATTAAGGCTGACGGTCAGGCTCGAGCTCCGACAGAGCGCTGGCTTTGTGTTTAATCTCTCATTGAGGTGTAAATCCCGTGTAATTGATTTGGAAGCGGTGTTTATTGGGGCTGAAAAGGTTCCGAGAGGGGATTAGTGAGGTAGGACAGGCTAATCGCCCAGTAGGGGGGCAGATTTGGGGGAAAGAAAGGGTACATTTCGAGACAGAAATGAAGGGGGGATGTGACGGCCTGTTTTTGCAGGATAAAAAGAGTAGATTTGAGGTAGAACCTGATAAAAGGTCGATTCAGGAAAAGTCTATAAGTGTAAATTTGGTGAGGAATAAATGGTAGTATTGAGGGGGCAGATTTGAGGGGGAGGCGTATTACCCAGTTAGAGGGTAGATTTGAGGGAAAGAAAAGATATATTTATTTTGTGTATCATGGTATAAATAGTTTATGGTAAAAGCGTAGAGATGGGTGAGGAAGGAAGGGCAGGATTTTGTCAGCTGTGGGGTAAAAAATAGCAGGTAATTGAAATCAACCCTTGAGCTGGACCTGAGGGGTAGATTTAGGAGGCAGGACAAGTAGACTTGGTGGATTGGGGGTAGAGCTGCAAGGATGGAGTGGCAGATTTAGGTGGAAAGAGAGACATGTTTAGGAGAAACTATAGATTTGGGGTAAGGAAGAGTTAATTTCAGTGTAAATTGGGGAAATTTAAAGGAACAGAACTGGTAGATGGTGGTGGGGGGGGCAGATTAGGCAGAACTTGAGGAGGCAGTAAGAGAGGAAGAATATATTTGAGGTTGATCTAAGGGAGAGATCTGAGGGGGCAGAAAGAAAGGGTAGTGAGGTGGTTTATGGTACCACCATAAAGTGGTTTATGGTACAGTGGTAGTTCTGGTGTGGGAGGAGGGGCAGGTCTTTGGGGGGCAGGAGCTCAGGCTATTTGAGTAAGAGTCTACTAACTTAGCTGATCTCCATTTGGTAATTTTATTCCACTCTTCCTTGCAGAAGATCTATTCAATAGCGAGGGGATCTCCTGTGCACAGCCCTCTTTAAGTCATTCCACAGGTTTTAGATAGGATTTTGATCTGTGTTCTGACTCGACCGTTCCAAATCTCTGATCTTCTTTGTTGGCGTGGATTTGTGCTTTGGGTCGTTATCGTGCTGGAAGGTGAAATGTTTCTAACAGAGCTGTCTATCAGACGCCAACAGGATTTGTGCCAAAATAGATTGGTGTTTGGAGCTATTTATAATTCCCTCTGTCTAGACTAGAGCTGAAAATAAGCAGCTCCATAGCATGATGCTGCCACCACCATGCTTCACCGTGGGTATGATGTTCTTTGGGTGATAAGCTGTCTTTGTGCCAAACACATCTTTTAGTATTTTGTCCAGAAAGTTCTATCTTGGTCTCATCAGACCACACCACATTTTGCTGCATGGTTTGGGGCGATTTATATTTTTTTCATGAGAAAGAGCTTCCATCTAGCCGCGTACCCCATGTCCCAGACATGTGAAGAATACGAGAGATTGTTGTCACATGCAGAGAGTAATCAATACTTGCCAGATGTTCCTGCAGCTCCTTTAATGTTGCTGTAGGTCTCTCAGCAGCTTCCCTGATAACTTTTCTTCTTGTCCTTTTGTCAGTTTTGGAGGGACGTCCTGTTCTTGGTGATGTCACTGTGTGGCGCTCCATTTTCTCTACTTGTTGTTGATGGACTTCACGGTGTTCCTTCGTATATCTAATGTTTTGGAAATTCTTTTATACCCCTCTCTTGATCGATATCTTTCCACAATGAGATACCATGCATGCTTAGTAAGCTCTTTGAAGAACATGGCTTCAGCAGTCAGATGAAACCCAGAAGATGTGAAGAAGATCCTACGGAAACAGCTGGTCTTTATTTGGGGTTAATCAGAATCACTTCATTGATGACAGCTGTATGATAATTAGTTTTGAACGTGAGATTGAATGTGATTGGTCCATTCTGAGCAGTCACATGACCCATTATAAAGGAGTGTGTACGCTTATGCAACCAGTTTATACGTTTGTAAGTTTTTCTTTTTTTCCTCTAAACGTTTCTAGTTGTCTTTCACTTGAATGGTGTTGTTTGGTTTTTCGCATTAACGGAAAGGGAAAGGGAGATTTTGGGGCTGCCCAGATTTGCTGCGCTAATACTGCTTGCTAGAGAGTATACACCTTCACTGGTGCACTATTTTCATATACTTTTAAAGTTCTTCCACCTGTGTGTGTGTGTGTGTGTGTGTGTGTGTTATGTTTAGCCATTTTCCACAGGAAACTGCGCTATTGGCAAAGCCATATGTCACACTGTATCTTGTTTACATAATCAAAACCAGGTTTCCTTTCTCAACAGGATAAAATGCACGTGTGTGCGAATGAGAGGCTCTAGGATGTTTTTCCTGAACTTTCTTCATCCTGAGGCACAAAAATAAAACCATTATTTACAGGTTAACTGACATGTTTTAAACACAGGAGGAGAAAATAAACACCTGGTCTGTGGCATTACAGATGTTCAGTTATTCATTAACAACATGTTTGATCTAAGAAGTTGTGCTCAGGTGAAGGTCAATGACCGGTGGGAGACACACACACACACACCTACACACTCACACGCATCTCCCCATGTTCAGAAGGAAGAGACAGTGTTATACTGGCTGCATGGTTTGTGAGATCACCAGAAGCAGCCAATCAGAGTTGGGCATGAGGGGGCAGTGGCAGCTACTGATTGGAAGGTTGTGAGTTCACTGCCATGCTGCCACTGCTGGGCCCTTGAACAAGGCCCTTAACCCTCAACTACTCAGTACATGTGTGTGCTTAGTTGTCCTACACATCCCATAATCCTGTTATGGTGTTGGAGCATGGAGCATAAGTATGGAGTAAGGAGTGTGAGTATTCAATTTGTATAGCATTTTTATCAATGGACATTGTCACGAAGCAGCTTTACAGAAATAAATTGTAAATATGTGAATTTATCCCTAATGAGAAGCCAGAGGTAACGGTGGTGAGGAAAATCTCCCCGAGATGATATGAGGAAGAAACCTTGAGAGGAACCAGGCTCAAAAGGGAACCATCCTCATCTGGGTGCAACGGATAGTGCGATTATAAATCAATCCCTTCTATTATTGTGTACTATATGGACAAATAGTGCAATTGTGTAACCAATAAATTCATCACAGTTTTCACATGAGGTCTGTTTTGTTGAAGTTATCAACTGTTCACTGATGGAGTCCTGAGTGCAAAACTGCTCGCAGCAACTGCAGCCCCAAAGCCACTACAGCAATCGCAGTCCCAAGCCATTACAGTACAGCTCCCCATATGTGATCCCCAAGCCATCTCCACGGCCCCCAGGTGGCGCCACCTCCAGCAATCCAAACAGTTCTTCAGGCCGTCCATATGGGGCCCCAGCAGCAGCGAGCAACTCAACTGATGAGAACTCCAACCAGAAGTAGGGCATCAGGATGGGTCAGGCAGCGAGGAGGAGCAGAAGGGGTCAGGATCACTGGCATCACTGGCATCTCAGAAGTAGCATGTGTAGCTCGACAGAGAGTGAGGGAGAGAGAGAGATGGAGAGAAAGGAAGAGATTGTTAGGTGAGCTTTTGTCCTCTAATGGTTAAGCACGATGTACTTTGCATGCAGAGAGCAAGCAGGGACTCCGGCAAGACTAGCTATAACAGCATAACTGAAAGGGAGAGCCAGAAGCTAACACAGACATGAGGGCACCCTGGGACATAAAGCAGCAGCCACTCCACCATCAACACACCTGAGTGAACGTGTGAGAGTGGGGGGGCGACAGCATCCAAACATCCCAGTTCACCACAACACTCTATGCCTGTGAAACCCTCCAGACACTATTCGAGGTACCAACAAATAGCCTGCATCTTTTGATCTAAGTAGGCGTGGCGGATCATAAAAGACCAAAAGTTCGCTCAGGTACTGTGGCGCGAGACCATTTAGTGCTTTATAGGTCAATAGTAGTATTTTATAATCAATGAGAAATTTGATTGGGAGCCAATGCAGTGTGGATAAGATAGGGGTGATGTGGTCATATCTTCTGGTTCTAGTAAGGACTCTCGCTGCCGCATTCTGGACTAACTGGAGCTTGTTTATTCTCCTACTGGAACATCCAGACAGTAAGGCATTACAATAATCCAACCTAGAGGTAACAAAAGCATGAACTAATTTTTCTGCATCATGTAATGACATTATATTTTTTATCTTAGCAATATTTCTGAGATGAAAGAAAGCGATCCTAGTTATATTATCTACATGAGCTTCAAAAGAAAGACTAGAGTCGATAATCACACCAAGGTCTTTTACTGCTGCACATGATGAAACAGAAAGGTCATCCAGAGTTATTATGTAATCAGAAAGCTTACTTCTAGCTGCATGTGGTCCTAGTACAAGTACTTCTGTCTTGTCAGAATTAAGTAAGAGAAAGTTAATAAGCATCCAGTTTCTAATGTCTTTTACACATTCCTCAACTTTATTAAGCTGGTGTCTGTCATCTGGCTTTGCTGAAACATACAACTGTGTGTCATCAGCGTAACAGTGGAAGCTAATACCATGCTTACGGATAATTTTGCCCAGAGGTAGCATATATAAAGAAAAGAGCAGTGGGCCTAAAACAGAGCCTTGCGGGACACCAAACTTTACCTTAGCATGAGAAGAGAAGTCACCATTTACGTTTACAAACTGATAACGATCAGTCAAATAAGACCTGAGCCAGGAAAGGGCAGTTCCCTTAATGCCTACTACATTTTCTAGTCTATCGTGTATGGAGTGTGAGTATGGAGTGTGGAGAGTGAGTATGTAGAGTGAGTATGGAGAGTGAGTGTGGAGAGTGAGTATGGAGTATGGAGAGTGAGTATGGAGTATGGAGAGTGAGTATGGAGAGTGAGTATGGAGTATGGAGAGTGAGTATGGAGAGTGAGTATGGAGAGTGAGTATGGAGTATGGAGAGTGAGTATGGAGAGTGAGTATGGAGAGTGAGTATGGAGTGTGGAGAGTGAGTATGGACAGTGAGTATGGAGAGTGAGTATGGAGTATGGAGAGTGAGTATGGAGAGTGAGTATGGAGAGTGAGTATGGAGTGTGGAGAGTGACTATGGACAGTGAGTATGGAGTATGGACAGTGAGTATGGAGAGTGAGTATGGACAGTGAGTATGGAGAGTGAGTATGGACAGTGAGTATGGAGTATGGAGAGTGAGTATGGACAGTGAGTATGGACAGTGAGTATGGAGAGTGAGTATGGAGAGTGAGTATGGACAGTGAGTATGGAGTGTGGAGAGTGAGTATGGACAGTGAGTATGGAGAGTGAGTATGGACAGTGAGTATGGACAGTGAGTATGGAGAGTGAGTATGGAGTATGGAGAGTGAGTATGGAGAGTGAGTATGGACAGTGAGTATGGACAGTGAGTATGGAGAGTGAGTATGGACAGTGAGTATGGACAGTGAGTATGGAGAGTGAGTATGGACAGTGAGTATGGACAGTGAGTATGGAGAGTGAGTATGGAGAGTGAGTATGGACAGTGAGTATGGAGAGTGAGTATGGAGAGTGAGTATGGAGTATGGAGAGTGAGTATGGAGAGTGAGTATGGAGAGTGAGTATGGACAGTGAGTATGGAGAGTGAGTATGGAGAGTGAGTATGGACAGTGAGTATGGAGAGTGAGTATGGAGAGTGAGTATGGAGAGTGAGTATGGACAGTGAGTATGGAGAGTGAGTATGGAGAGTGAGTATGGACAGTGAGTATGGAGAGTGAGTATGGACAGTGAGTATGGAGAGTGAGTATGGAGAGTGAGTATGGACAGTGAGTATGGACAGTGAGTATGGAGAGTGAGTATGGACAGTGAGTATGGAGAGTGAGTATGGACAGTGAGTATGGAGAGTGAGTATGGAGAGTGAGTGTGGAGAGTGAGTATGGAGAGTGAGTATGGAGAGTGAGTATGGACAGTGAGTATGGAGAGTGAGTATGGACAGTGAGTATGGACAGTGAGTATGGAGAGTGAGTATGGACAGTGAGTATGGACAGTGAGTATGGAGAGTGAGTATGGACAGTGAGTATGGACAGTGAGTATGGAGAGTGAGTATGGAGAGTGAGTATGGACAGTGAGTATGGAGAGTGAGTATGGACAGTGAGTATGGAGAGTGAGTATGGAGAGTGAGTATGGACAGTGAGTATGGAGAGTGAGTATGGAGAGTGAGTATGGAGAGTGAGTATGGACAGTGAGTATGGACAGTGAGTATGGAGAGTGAGTATGGACAGTGAGTATGGAGAGTGAGTATGGACAGTGAGTATGGACAGTGAGTATGGAGAGTGAGTATGGAGAGTGAGTGTGGAGAGTGAGTGTGGACAGTGAGTATGGAGAGTGAGTATGGACAGTGAGTATGGACAGTGAGTGTGGAGAGTGAGTGTGGAGAGTGAGTGTGGAGAGTGAGTGTGGAGAGTGAGTGTGGACAGTGAGTATGGAGAGTGAGTATGGAGAGTGAGTATGGAGAGTGAGTATGGACAGTGAGTATGGACAGTGAGTATGGAGAGTGAGTATGGACAGTGAGTATGGACAGTGAGTATGGAGAGTGAGTATGGACAGTGAGTATGGAGAGTGAGTATGGACAGTGAGTATGGACAGTGAGTATGGAGAGTGAGTATGGACAGTGAGTATGGACAGTGAGTATGGAGAGTGAGTATGGACAGTGAGTATGGAGAGTGAGTATGGAGTGTGGAGAGTGAGTATGGAGAGTGAGTATGGAGAGTGAGTATGGACAGTG
>NC_069739.1:442214-457049 GCF_027358585.1 Pangasianodon hypophthalmus
AACATTTCCCCGTCATTTTGTGTGTGTGTGTTATTTAGGTAACTTTCTATTCCTCTTTGCCAAGGGCTAGTGTTATTGCTTGTTGCTATAGTTACGCCTCAGATGGTGTTTTCTGATTCTCATTTACACTCTGTGGTCTATAAAACATCTTATATATTTGTGTCACTGTCCAATACTTATGGATCTGACTATATGTTTATATGTAAATGAAGCACTCGAGATGTGACAGAAGTGTAGACTTTCAGCTTTAATTTAAGGAGTTTAAAAGAAACACTGCATTAACCGTTTAGGAATTAGAGAGTCTCTAGAAGTATCTAGAATAAGAGCCTCTCAGAAGTAATCGGACAGTTGACCGATAAGCGGTTTCATGGCCAGGTGTGTCCTGTTTCCTCGTTATTTCATGATAAGTGAAGGAGATAAAAGGTCTGGAGTTTATTCCAAGCATTTAGTAGCTGTTCATAGGAACTCTCACTACGCAGCCCAAAGAGCTAACACTGACACTGTGTAACTAATCCCAGCTCTATATCACTGACACTGTGTAACTAATCCCAGCTCTATATATCACTGACACTGTGTAACTAATCCCAGCTCTATATCACTGACACTGTGTAACTAATCCCAGCTCTATATATCACTGACACTGTGTAACTAATCCCAGCTCTATATCACTGACACTGTGTAACCAATCCCAGCTCTATATATCACTGACACTGTGTAACCAATCCCAGCTCTATATCACTGACACTGTGTAACTAATCCCAGCTCTATATCACTGACACTGTGTAACTAATCCCAGCTCTATATCACTGACACTGTGTAACCAATCCCAGCTCTATATCACTGACACTGTGTAACTAATCCCAGCTCTATATCACTGACACTGTGTAACTAATCCCAGCTCTATATCACTGACACTGTGTAACTAATCCCAGCTCTATATATCACTGACACTGTGTAACTAATCCCAGCTCTATATCACTGACACTGTGTAACTAATCCCAGCTCTATATCACTGACACTGTGTAACCAATCCCAGCTCTATATCACTGACACTGTGTAACTAATCCCAGCTCTATATATCACTGACACTGTGTAACTAATCCCAGCTCTATATCACTGACACTGTGTAACTAATCCCAGCTCTATATATCACTGACACTGTGTAACTAATCCCAGCTCTATATATCACTGACACTGTGTAACTAATCCCAGCTCTATATCACTGACACTGTGTAACTAATCCCAGCTCTATATCACTGACACTGTGTAACTAATCCCAGCTCTATATCACTGACACTGTGTAACTAATCCCAGCTCTATATCACTGACACTGTGTAACTAATCCCAGCTCTATATCACTGACACTGTGTAACTAATCCCAGCTCTATATATCACTGACACTGTGTAACCAATCCCAGCTCTATATCACTGACACTGTGTAACTAATCCCAGCTCTATATATCACTGACACTGTGTAACTAATCCCAGCTCTATATATCACTGACACTGTGTAACTAATCCCAGCTCTATATCACTGACACTGTGTAACTAATCCCAGCTCTATATATCACTGACACTGTGTAACCAATCCCAGCTCTATATATCACTGACACTGTGTAACCAATCCCAGCTCTATATCACTGACACTGTGTAACTAATCCCAGCTCTATATCACCGACACTGTGTAACTAATCCCAGCTCTATATATCACTGACACTGTGTAACTAATCCCAGCTCTATATCACTGACACTGTGTAACTAATCCCAGCTCTATATCACTGACACTGTGTAACTAATCCCAGCTCTATATATCACTGACACTGTGTAACTAATCCCAGCTCTATATCACTGACACTGTGTAACTAATCCCAGCTCTATATCACTGACACTGTGTAACTAATCCCAGCTCTATATCACTGACACTGTGTAACTAATCCCAGCTCTATATCACTGACACTGTGTAACTAATCCCAGCTCTATATCACTGACACTGTGTAACTAATCCCAGCTCTATATCACTGACACTGTGTAACTAATCCCAGCTCTATATCACTGACACTGTGTAACTAATCCCAGCTCTATATCACTGACACTGTGTAACTAATCCCAGCTCTATATATCACTGACACTGTGTAACTAATCCCAGCTATATATCACTGACACTGTGTAACTAATCCCAGCTCTATATATCACTGACACTGTGTAACTAATCCCAGCTCTATATCACTGACACTGTGTAACTAATCCCAGCTCTATATCACTGACACTGTGTAACTAATCCCAGCTCTATATCACTGACACTGTGTAACTAATCCCAGCTCTATATATCACTGACACTGTGTAACTAATCCCAGCTCTATATATCACTGACACTGTGTAACTAATCCCAGCTCTATATATCACTGACACTGTGTAACTAATCCCAGCTCTATATCACTGACACTGTGTAACTAATCCCAGCTCTATATCACTGACACTGTGTAACTAATCCCAGCTCTATATATCACTGACACTGTGTAACTAATCCCAGCTCTATATCACTGACACTGTGTAACTAATCCCAGCTCTATATATCACTGACACTGTGTAACTAATCCCAGCTCTATATATCACTGACACTGTGTAACTAATCCCAGCTCTATATATCACTGACACTGTGTAACTAATCCCAGCTCTATATCACTGACACTGTGTAACTAATCCCAGCTCTATATATCACTGACACTGTGTAACTAATCCCAGCTCTATATCACTGACACTGTGTAACTAATCCCAGCTCTATATCACTGACACTGTGTAACTAATCCCAGCTCTATATCACTGACACTGTGTAACTAATCCCAGCTCTATATCACTGACACTGTGTAACTAATCCCAGCTCTATATCACTGACACTGTGTAACTAATCCCAGCTCTATATCACTGACACTGTGTAACTAATCCCAGCTCTATATCACTGACACTGTGTAACTAATCCCAGCTCTATATCACTGACACTGTGTAACTAATCCCAGCTCTATATCACTGACACTGTGTAACTAATCCCAGCTCTATATCACTGACACTGTGTAACTAATCCCAGCTCTATATCACTGACACTGTGTAACTAATCCCAGCTCTATATATCACTGACACTGTGTAACTAATCCCAGCTCTATATATCACTGACACTGTGTAACTAATCCCAGCTCTATATATCACTGACACTGTGTAACTAATCCCAGCTCTATATCACTGACACTGTGTAACTAATCCCAGCTCTATATATCACTGACACTGTGTAACTAATCCCAGCTCTATATATCACTGACACTGTGTAACTAATCCCAGCTCTATATCACTGACACTGTGTAACTAATCCCAGCTCTATATATCACTGACACTGTGTAACTAATCCCAGCTCTATATCACTGACACTGTGTAACTAATCCCAGCTCTATATCACTGACACTGTGTAACTAATCCCAGCTCTATATCACTGACACTGTGTAACTAATCCCAGCTCTATATCACTGACACTGTGTAACTAATCCCAGCTCTATATCACTGACACTGTGTAACTAATCCCAGCTCTATATCACTGACACTGTGTAACTAATCCCAGCTCTATATATCACTGACACTGTGTAACTAATCCCAGCTCTATATATCACTGACACTGTGTAACTAATCCCAGCTCTATATCACTGACACTGTGTAACTAATCCCAGCTCTATATATCACTGACACTGTGTAACTAATCCCAGCTCTATATCACTGACACTGTGTAACTAATCCCAGCTCTATATATCACTGACACTGTGTAACTAATCCCAGCTCTATATCACTGACACTGTGTAACTAATCCCAGCTCTATATATCACTGACACTGTGTAACTAATCCCAGCTCTATATATCACTGACACTGTGTAACTAATCCCAGCTCTATATATCACTGACACTGTGTAACTAATCCCAGCTCTGTATATCACTGACACTGTGTAACTAATCCCAGCTCTATATATCACTGACACTGTGTAACTAATCCCAGCTCTATATCACCGACACTGTGTAACTAATCCCAGCTCTATATATCACTGACACTGTGTAACTAATCCCAGCTCTATATATCACTGACACTGTGTAACTAATCCCAGCTCTGTATATCACTGACACTGTGTAACTAATCCCAGCTCTATATATCACTGACACTGTGTAACTAATCCCAGCTCTATATCACCGACACTGTGTAACTAATCCCAGCTCTATATATCACTGACACTGTGTAACTAATCCCAGCTCTATATATCACTGACACTGTGTAACTAATCCCAGCTCTGTATATCACTGACACTGTGTAACTAATCCCAGCTCTATATATCACTGACACTGTGTAACTAATCCCAGCTCTATATATCACTGACGCTGTGTAACTAATCCCAGCTCTATATATCACTGACACTGTGTAACTAATCCCAGCTCTATATATCACTGACACTGTGTAACTAATCCCAGCTCTATATCACTGACACTGTGTAACTAATCCCAGCTCTATATATCACTGACACTGTGTAACTAATCCCAGCTCTATATCACTGACACTGTGTAACTAATCCCAGCTCTGTATCACTGACACTGTGTAACTAATCCCAGCTCTATATCTGCCAGCCAATCAGATGTATATTGTAAACTAATGCTGTGTTCAGATACAGTCACGTGACTCCGTGTTTAAGGGGAAGGTTTCATTTCCACCCTCACTGTGTCTTTACACTCTCTATATAACACCGTTTAACAGCTACCTGCTAGCTCACTTAATCATTAGCCTTAACAATTAGCTAGCGTATGTTACGAGGCTTCGTTTCACAGTTGCCTAGCAACAATGTTGTCCATCAGGTGACAGACGAGAGAGAGAGAGAGAGAGAGAGTGATTTCATTACTTTGAACAGGAAATTCACTTTCTGTCCTGCTTAACGTTTGTGCATGTGTGTGTTTGTGTGTGTATATGTGTGTGTGTGTGTGTTTGTGTGTGTGTGTATATGTGTGTGTGTGTGTGTGTGTGTGTGTGTGTAGATGAAGCACGTAGAGGAGCGTTTCGGCCTCGAGGCGAATAAGGAGGTGTTACTGATGTGTCTCGGCATCACGTCTGGCGTGGGACGTCTCATCTTCGGCCGTGTGGCTGACTACGTCCCCGGAGTGTACAAAGTCTTCCTGCAGGTAACACACACACACTCTCTCTCTCACACACACACACACACACTCACACACACACACACACTCACTGTTCCTTTTTTTAATAACTGTCCTGATTTTCTTCTTGTCTATCATTAGCGATGATCCCTAATTTCCTTTGTTCTTCCTTTCCTTTTGTTTTACTTTCCTACTTCCTGTGTGTTTCCCACTTTTCCGCTTCTCCCAAGTTCCCTCTGGTAGTTTTTTTTTCCACATCGTTAATTCATGGAATTCGGTCCAAAGTGTGAGACTTTCCTAATGAGCTGATCTTTAACCCGTGATAAGGCCTGTTTTCTAGGGCGTGTGGAAGAAGTCATTTAGGCGTGTGCTAGGACGAGGACAAGGCCATTATGGCGACTTTATATCAGCCAGTGATGATTAAAGTGAACACATGCCCCTGTGCTCCTGTAGGTGGCGTCGTTCCTGGTGATCGGCGTGATGTCGATGCTGATCCCGGTGTGTGATGTTTTCGGGGGTCTGATCGCCGTGTGTTTAATGATGGGGCTGTTCGACGGATGTTTTATCTGCATCATGGCTCCCATCGCCTTCGAGCTCGTCGGCTCCGAGAACGTCTCTCAGGCCATCGGCTTCCTGCTGGGCATGATGTCCGTGCCCATGACCGTGGGTCCCCCTATCGCAGGTACACACACACACACACACACACAAATAAGTCAGTACTTACGTAGGGAAAGTTCCTGGTATTCAGAGTCGGGTTACGCAGCTGCTTAAGTGGAGTTTAGTAGTGTGTGTTTTCTTTGATGTCAAACGTAACATCATGTAACACAAAGTAAAAGTGAGAGACAATTTAAAAATATTAAATAAAACACTAACATGATGATATATACGTATAACAAGTCTCATGTTATTTCACATTAATTCACATTAATCACGTTAATTTAACAAAATGGCCTCCACACTCGTTATTCAGCAGCATGTAGAATAGCACTTGATCCAGCGCAGCCTGTTACTTTACATCTTATTCTATATCTGTGTGTGTGTGTGTGTGTGTGTGTGTGTGTGTCAGGGTTCCTCCGTGATCGCCTGGGCAGTTATGACGTGGCGTTCTACCTGGCGGGGATCCCTCCTCTGATTGGAGGAGCCGTGTTGTGTCTGATCCCGTGGGTGGAGCAGAGGAAGAGGAGGAAAGAGAGGAAGAATAAAATCGAGGACAGTATGGCACAGAGCATGATCGCACACAACGACACGGAGAAGAACAACAAGTTTGAGTCTGTCATCTGAGTCTCATACACACACACACA
Source organism: Pangasianodon hypophthalmus (assembly GCF_027358585.1). Classification (NCBI taxonomy): domain Eukaryota; kingdom Metazoa; phylum Chordata; class Actinopteri; order Siluriformes; family Pangasiidae; genus Pangasianodon; species Pangasianodon hypophthalmus. The sequence continues at coordinate 448,682 of NC_069739.1, forward strand.
CACACATGTGGCATTTCTGAAGGACTCGCTGAATGCATGTGTCATGTGTGTTAAGTGTGTAAAGTACACAGCGGCGTTGTTTTTATATCTTAATGAGGACCAAATGTCCCCACAAGGATAGGAATATCAGACAGTTTGACCTTTCCATGAGGAAAACTTACAAAAATTACAAAAATTGCAGCTTTTATATTAAAAAAAAACGAGCTTAAGGTTGGATTTAAGATATTAATTAGCTCCATTAATAATTAGGCCAGTGGAAGGTCCTCACAAGGATAGTAAGACAAACTCACGCGTGTGTGTGCGTGTTATGTTTTATTCATATATATATATATATATATATAAAATACAAATATTATAACTATAAAACAAAACTATATACGAGTCATTATATAAACTAAACATGGTCCTTTATTCCCGAAATATTAAGAAGCATTATATATATAGTTCACTTTATAAACTTATTGTTTTCTTAGACTAAATAAAATAAATTGGCTCCTTTTTAACGTCTATGCAAAAGTTTTACTCAGAACGTTATACGTCCATATTAGGAATTAGGAATATTTATGTTGGATTTTTATTTTTAAATTTAAATACGGAAACCAAAGCGAAGTTTAATCACAGCGTCCGAGTCTGAAGCTGTATGATATAAACGTAACACTACGCCTTTGATCTTATTTTAAAATCTGATTAAAGGCAGTGATGAAGCATTAAAGGGATTTAAACACAATGTAGCTTTAGTTATTTAGTTATTTTTATTGTTTCTAGACGACTGAAATCGACCTTTAAAAAAAAAAAAAAAAAAAAAGTTCTCTATGCAACACGGCTACGAATATGAATTTTTTTTTACGCTAAGTGCCGCTGATGAAATTCAGGGAAGTAATTAAGTGTTAGTAATTAAGTGTTAACTCTAAAAGGGCTGATGTGGAGGAAAATTAGCACAGTTAGCTAAGCACCTCGTTAAGCGCGTCACTAAAAAAAATAATAATTAACTGTAGATTAATCTTCACTGCACAGATTTCTCACCCGTGTCTTATTGCATCGTTTTCCATTCAACACGTGACGATAAACGGTTTTACCAAACACACCATGTTGCCATGGTTACCTCTGGGGGCGTGTGTGTGTGAGTGTGTGTGTGTGTGTGTGAGTGTGTGTGTGTGTGTGAGGAGGCTGCCTAAATAGGGAATAATTCTAGACACTATCTTGGTAGGCTGCCTATTCTTATATAACACACACACACACACACACACTCACACACTCACACACACACACACACACACACACACTCACACACACTCTCACACACACACACACACACACACAGAGCTGTTACTACATTCAACAGTTTCAATATTGTGCATGCAGAATATCGCAATATATCACCTGAGTATCAGTGCATGTTTATACCTGTACACACCTCACTCGAATACGTTTGTTTTTGTTTTTGTTTTTGTTTATCTGTATTACATTTGTGATTAATGACTCGATCTGTAGGTTTATAAATATAATCTACCTCAATTTTACATCACAGGCTCACAGACACAAGGGATATTTCCATAATTTCGAAATTATTCTAAAATCATTTTTAGCATTTTAAAACATTTCTGTTTAGTCGCTCTGAATCACAAAACATTTTATTACGTTATTATTTTATTATATTTTATTATTATGCCAGTGTTAGTGCCTTAACCTGTTTGCCTGAGTCTTTGATCAACCCAAATTATTTTTATAAATCTTTTTTTTATGTAATAAATAAAGAAAACAAACTAAATACACAGGACGCTATAATCGTATATATTATTTCAAATATTTCACAGGAATATTATATACATTTTGCTCTTTTTTGCTCGTCTAGTTTCAAAATAATATAAAATAACAGCTTCTATCTTTCATTTTGTGTTATTTTCATGTTCGGCGTGTCGTGTTTTTAAAAAGGCTTTTTTATTATTATTTTGTGTCAGAAATTAATTGAATCTTTGATTTCATTGCGGCAAATTTTTAAAGTTCAGTAAAGACCTGCCCCAAAACTCAGTTCCTCCTCATATCACAATATTATAAATACGACATTATCACGATATTGTGTTAGGCGAATATTACTGTAGTACTAAAGTGTTGTGTGTGTGTCTGCAGTGTTTAGTAACTTCAATCAGAATTATCGGATTTATTCCGACTCTTACGCAACAGACTTTATCTCCCCCTAAACATGCTCTCTACTTACGATAATTTAATCTTACGATAATCCCTACAATAATTTAAAGTGTCCACAATAACAATATCCTGATTTGTTTTTAAATTGATTATTAGCACATGCCGAGTTCAGTATTTATAGATCTACAAATGTGTCCTTGTTTGTTTTTGTGTTTTTATGAAATATGTGTGTGTGTGTGTGTGTGTGTGTCACTACTAATACGGATTATTAATAACTGTTGTTTGTTGAGTAAATACTTAAACACTTAAAATTACACTCAGGTATCAGCATAAAGGAAATCATCACTAATGCTGTGAAAAATAATCAACGGCATGAATGAATAAATTGTAGCTGAACCAAATGTTTTTATTTTACTGTACCAAAAAAAAAAAGGAATTAAAGCTAAATACCAAAAACACTGTCATCAGCTCCGTCCCAAGTGCTGGAGTTCCTGACGAGTTAGTGTTCGTATTACAAACTCAGACGTTTTAAATTCTGATTCTGATGCTGGTTATTGTTGGAGTTTTCATACTGTGTTATTCTAAATCTGTATAAAGACTAAATCTCATAACTTCGACTAGGAAAGAAAGAAACCAAAGAAAACGCTCCCTCAACTGGAATTCCGACTCAGAAACTCTGATCGTATCCACACGGCTGATCACACCGTCATCTTAAATCTACAACACTGACTGACGGATCGCAGTTTTGCGAAGGGAAATACATCATGAACGTTAACGTTACAATAGAAATGTTTCCGTACGTCGCGGACACACTGTCTGCACTTACACTTTGCCTTTTTGTGGAAATTTGTTGGATTTAATTCCGATTATTTGCTGTAAAATTAGATCTTGGGGACGGAAGAGTATTTTTAAACTCTTCAATCTGGCAACCCGGAGCACGGGGCAGCGCGATTCCTGCCCTAATGGACCTCTGTTTATTAGCGCTTGTTGCAGTTCCCATTTTTGACCACTAGGTGCAGTAATAACTCTATAGCGCTAAACAAGGCAGTTATCTATAAAGGCGAGAAAATCAACAGGCTCATATCTGTTAAATAGTGACTTTTAAAAATAAATAATCGGTCGCTCAGGAGACGTGATTAGTATTTCAGCCGAATTTAAAACGTACGGACGAGCAGGTCCGTCGCTCGTAAGTGTTGAAGTGAAATGACGTAAATCCACCACTTCGAGTCGTGTAGAACGCAGCATCATTCTCAGTTCATGAGGGAGCGTGTATTACCCATAATGCACTGTGACTAGGCAAGTTGTTTACAGTTGCTTTGAGTGTGTAATGAAATGAAAATGTGGGACACGGTGCGTTATCATCAGTGTCGGTTTGTATCGGAGCTCCACGCTGCTTTTCTTCTTCAGTATCAGCTTTGTTAATGAAACACGATGTTCACGATGACTGATTTATCTTAATTCTTTATTAATCCTTTTTTCTTTTTATTCACTTTTATGTGTGTTGAATAATGTAAAACGGCATGATTTCTTTATAATACTGTACAAAACAATAAAAATTCTCATTTTTATGAACTGAAATTATGCTGTATTGTGTTTTATCTGCAAATATACATGTAAAATGTATAAAACTCTTTAAAATAAACTCACAATAATTCAAAATGTTCACTCAAGTCTAGAAACTGCTTACCTTTCCTCTAACAGAAATTAAATTTTAAAATTAAATTTTTTCTCAAAGGGAAAACATAGGAGGCAAAAATATTGGCACCCATACAGAACATTTAAAGTGACTGAATCCACATTGTCATCTTCGAAAAAGTAATTTTTCTTTCTCCTAGAAATCTTTTTTTTTTCTTTGCTGAGATTTTTTTTTCCAATTTTCTTCTTACAAAATTATCTTAAACAATAAAACACATTTGTACACCAGTTAAAAAAAAAAAGATGGAAAAATTACAGGAATCATCATTTATGGTTAACATTTTTAACCAACTACAGAATATTTCTGGACATTTTTACATTTTGCATCTTTAATTAATCCCAAATTGTCCATACTTAATTACAAGAAACTTGTGGGAGGATGTTTGTGCCGCTAGAATTGGAATTAATGAATTTTATAAATCTAAAGTTTAACATTTAATTTTGAAAGGTTTGAAAAAATCTGAAAAAATGTACATGATCATGTAACGCTTTAGAGCTCGATTCAGTTTTAAATTCAATTGTAAAAATAATCAGATTAATTTTTAGTACAACATTTCAAATTCAGTTAATGAATCTACATTTTATTAAGTGAATTTAAATGTTTATATTTAATTATCTGAATAGTATTATTGTATATTGTTACGTTATTATTTTAAAATTGAATTTCACTGTATTGAAATTCAGTTTGATTTAATTCAAAACTAGATTAATTTCAAATCCAAATCGTACTGAAGTAATTTAATTCCATAAACTTGTCTAATGTGCTTATTTGTACATTTTTGTGAAAGAACACCAGTAAAAAGCACTTTAAAAAAAACAAAAAAAACTTTTTTCAACTGAAAAATTTCTGAAGTAATTTTCAATATGGCGGAACTCTGGAAGTTGGGTTAGCGGTTGACGCTAAAAGTAATTACTGTGTAAAAAAAAAGAGGGTTTTTTGAGGTAATTTAACAACACATCTGAGGGAAATGTTGAAGTTCTCAAACATACTGTGCTTTTCTTTCCATGATTAAACCACAAATTCACGAGTTCTGTTTAAAAATAGCAAAACACAGGTGTTCAAGTGGTGGAGAAAACTGTCGCTAGGCAACAGTGAAACATGGACGATGGGGATAATGTCTCAGGCTAATGATGCAGCTAGCTAGTCTTTTATACAGACAGTGTAAATACACAATGTGAGTGGAAACGTGACAGAAACATCTGGAACACCAACATTTCCCTCAGATGTGTCGCTAAATTACCGATTAAACACTCCGTATTCATGAAATTACACTTTAATTACAGTTAGCACAGACGGCTAATGCAACTTCTACAGGTTCCGCCATATTGGAAAACGTCAGCATTGCGTCACGACCGTAAGAACGTGTGAAGATTTCATTTAAGGTTTATGTGGAATTTTCTCACAAACGCAGTGAGACATAACAGAGCTTTAGTGCAGCGTTAGTGAAAGTTAGCCACATGCTAAAACTGGAGCGCAGGTGTTCATGGGAAGTGTAGTTTCAAGACCCTTGAGCTTTTTTTTTTAAATCTAAATATATAGGTTGATTATAAAACTACACAGCACAGTATCAGTTTGGACAGTCCACATTGAGGCATAAAGCACTATAAATGCGTTAAAAGTGAATTATAATTAAAACAAATTGTACATCTTTAAAATGAGCGACTTCCTGATGACAAAGCCGGAAGTTTTTAAAGTCCACTTCCGGTGATGAGTGGGACGTTTGGCAGCTTCTCGCTAGCTGGTAGTAATTTAAAAAACGTGTATGATTTTCGGTTTAGTCCATCAGAGAATCGATTCCAATGGATTTATTAGTGAATCTTCAGGTTTATTTTAGTAGTTTAGTGCGATGTTTTAGCGGATGATGATGATGGTGATGGTGATGGTGATGATGCTAGCTGGTTAGTTAGCATAGCGCCTCCAGTAACTAGCAGCGGCTGTTAATAAATAATGCAGTGTCTCGTGATGTGATTTAGGATCTAACATTAAGGATATAAAAGTAAATCGAGGTTATAGAGTAAAGGCAAATGATATATTTATATATGAATGATAAAAATATAAATAATACCCGAGAAGGGGAACTTCCTGAAAACTAGTGGGTTATTTATTTAAATAAATGAAAACATCTCTAACAACAACAACAACAACAACAACTAGGCAGCTCATTTTAATTTGATGTACTTGAAAGCATTTCTTTTCAGCTAAGCTCATTTTCTCAGGAGTATCCCCGAAGAAGTGGCTCAGAAATAATACGCTTTTATAGATTAAATAATCTATTAATCTGTCATTGTAGTACTAAAATTATATTTGGGTTAAAATGTCCAGTTTTTCAGCATCTAAGTGCAATATTTAGATAAAAACTCAAATCACATAAACATCAAAGTTCTGCATTTGAGATTGGAGACAATAATCTGAACTAATTGAGATACACACACACACTGCCATGTCCTCCACCACTGGAGATCTCTCAGGGAAGAAGAAGAAGCATGTGCGGTTTGCCAGAATGAATGAAGAGGAAGAGGATGATAACCCAGAGCAGGAGGAGGAAGAGGAAGACACGCTGTTCGACAAGAGGAAGGATGTGAAGGCCGGGCTGAAGAGCGCCCTGAAGCGGGGGAAAAAGCTTGTGCACTCGGCCGCGGGGGAGAAGGTGGAGATTAAACGTGGCGGAGGAGCGTGCGGCCGCTGGATGATCACCCTCACACTCTGCTCTTCGTTTCTGGGCCTGGTAACATCGCCGACTCCGTCTCTAATCACGCCGTATCAGTCACAGCGATTCAGCAGTTGTTAGAGAGTTTTAATCCAAACATGATCAGAAAGCCTGAATCTTTATATTTAAGTTATACATTTAATTTATCCTTTATTTCCTCTCTCTCTGCTTCCTCACTGCTGCATGTAAATTCCAGCCTCATGAGTTCATGTGACCTTTGCATAGAATCTTATCCGAGTCAGAAGAATCATTTGCATTGGAAACTTTAATAAAATACATTCACACCTCAGCACAACACAGAGAACATGCATCTCGTGTATCTCTGTGTTGGGTTTCATAGGGAATGTGTATCTCTGTGTTGTTGGGTTTTATAGGGAATGTGTATCTCTGTGTTGGGTTTTATAGGGAACGTGTATCTCTGTGTTGTTGGGTTTTATAGGGAATGTGTATCTCTGTGTTGGGATTTATAGAGAACGTGTATCTCTGTGTTGGGTTTTATAGGGAACGTGTATCTCTGTGTTGGGTTTTACAGGGAATGTGTATCTCTGTGTTGGGTTTTATAGGGAACGTGTATCTCTGTGTTGGGTTTTATAGAGAACGTGTATCTCTGTGTTGGGTTTTATAGAGAACGTGTATCTCTGTGTTGGGTTTTATAGGGAACGTGTATCTCTGTGTTGGGTTTTATAGCGAACGTGTATCTCTGTGTTGGGTTTTATAGAGAACGTGTATCTCTGTGTTGGGTTTTATAGGGAACGTGTATCTCTGTGTTGGGTTTTATAGGGAACGTGTATCTCTGTGTTGGGTTTTATAGGGAATGTGTATCTCTGTGTTGGGTTTTATAGAGAACGTGTATCTCTGTGTTGGGTTTTATAGGGAACGTGTATCTCTGTGTTGGGTTTTATAGGGAACGTGTATCTCTGTGTTGGGTTTTATAGGGAACGTGTATCTCTGTGTTGGGTTTTATAGAGAACGTGTATCTCTGTGTTGGGTTTTATAGGGAACGTGTATCTCTGTGTTGGGTTTTATAGGGAACGTGTATCTCTGTGTTGGGTTTTATAGGGAACGTGTATCTCTGTGTTGGGTTTTATAGGGAATGTGTATCTCTGTGTTGGGTTTTATAGAGAACGTGTATCTCTGTGTTGGGTTTTATAGGGAACGTGTATCTCTGTGTTGGGTTTTATAGGGAACGTGTATCTCTGTGTTGGGTTTTATAGCGAACGTGTATCTCTGTGTTGGGATTTATAGAGAATGTGTTTCTCTGTGTTGGGATTTATAGAGAACGTGTATCTCTGTGTCGGGTTTTATAGGGAACGTGTTTCTCTGTGTTGGGTTTTATAGAGAACGTGTATCTCTGTGTTGTTGGGTTTTATAGAGAACGTGTATCTCTGTGTTGGGTTTTATAGCGAACGTGTATCTGTGTTGGGTTTTATAGGGAACGTGTGTCTCTGTGTTGGGTTTTATAGAGAACGTGTATCTCTGTGTCGGGATTTATAGAGAACGTGTATCTCTGTGTCGGGTTTTATAGGGAACGTGTATCTCTGTGTTGTTGGGTTTTATAGGGAACGTGTGTCTCTGTGTTGGGATTTATAGAGAACGTGTATCTCTGTGTCGGGATTTATAGAGAACGTGTATCTCTGTGTCGGGTTTTATAGAGAACGTGTATCTCTGTGTCGGGTTTTATAGGGAACGTGTATCTCTGTGTTGGGTTTTATAGAGAACGTGTATCTCTGTGTTGTTGGGTTTTATAGAGAACGTGTATCTCTGTGTTGGGTTTTATAGAGAACGTGTGTCTCTGTGTTGGGTTTTATAGGGAACGTGTG
>NC_069739.1:457249-462249 GCF_027358585.1 Pangasianodon hypophthalmus
AGGACTGATATATTTATACTTTTTGACCAGACCTTCATTTGTGTAGTGAGCAGCACTCTACGTAACGCACTCATGTTACCGTTTCGTCTTTGCTGGAGTCTCTGAGACTTTAGCTCCACATCTGGAAAATGGGTTAGACCAAACGTGATTTGATAGAATTACATAATCAGGTAGTTTGCTACATTAGCAAATTAATTCTGGTGTAACTTTTTGGTGATGGTCGACCACCGCAAAGTGACTACCTTCTGATCCAGGACTGCAGTCAAGCTCACAGACTCCTTTGCTTCTCCTCTTGCTGAGGATGGGGGTGCTGTGGAGGAGGGAGGGACTTGAACTGCCGTGGTCCTTTAGAGGAAATGGAGACGGACTGAGAAAGTGCTTTGGTTTAATGCTTTCTGGCGAGAGAGGATCGACGGAGCTGCCTAGCTTGGGGGACGTTAATCCGACACCCAATTCCTGCTTCTTCTTGTCCAGATCTACGTTTTCTGAAGTTTGCTGCCATGGTGGCAGACAGGAAGGGTCTGGAGATGGAGTCTGTTTGAAGGAGTTGCCCTCTCTCTCCTCTTGCTCTCTGATTTCAGCCTCCACGGCACATTTCGTCTCCTTTGGACTACTGTTAGAGGTGCCTGCTTCTATTGGAGATATACTGAGAGGCAAAATTAACTCGTTCTTCCTGAATGTCTGTAACGCTGAAGCCTTTTCAGACGCCTCATCCTGCTTCTGAGAGAGAGGCAAAACGCTTTCTGACTTCTCACGGCGTGGTGATTTATTGTCGTCCTGAGCCGACATCACATTCTGCGCACCAAGTCTTTTTTTCCGATCTCTTTGAAGGCACTCAAATTGTCTCTTAGCTTGCAGCCATAGCTGTACTCGTTCCCGGCTTGGAGCACTTTTGCAAGGCAGTAGAATGACCTTCTGATCACTAGTAGGGGACGGACTGCTCCGTTCCTTTTTGTCTTTGGTCAAGTTTGACGAGTTAGTGCCACAGGACGGTGAAGACCCCGGATGTGTCATGGCAGCGAATGCAGTTTTCCAGAATTGCAGACCTTCTTGTGTTAAACCACCAACAAACTCAACCAGATCTTTTGTTAACCTTGTTTCCAGAATTAGCTTGCGTCCAGCAATCTCTCTGCATGGAGAAAAAGCATAGACGTCATTCCTGCATTTGTAAATATTTTATTCAGTGCAATATTGAATAAATATACCATACTGGCAAACTTACCTTGGCCTCAAAGGTACATCAGAGGGGTCACTGCAAAAAGGTTCTTGATAGGTGGCCTCTGAAAGTTCCAGCTCCAGCAGAGTAGAGAGAATCTCCTCCCGACTAGGAGGGGACATCAGGGGCTTGAGGATATGAACTCCTGCACTCTTCTGAGCCTGACTGCTGCTCCTTATTTGTGAGAGAGAGCTGATAGACCGCGGTGAACTGCTGGGAGTTGTTGATGTAAAAACCTCACTACCGTCCAGCAAATCCGCTGTTGGGGACACGCCGTTATCGGCAAAAGAGACAGATGTAAGGGGTAAGAAATGGTCAGGACCTAATAACAGGTCACTTCTCTCACAGTGAAAGTCTTGAAAGTGGCTGCCATGCATTTTAGCCAATGAAATGCCCCAATTTCTGTTTCTCAAAACCTTCTCCGAATCCAACAGAGACAGAGAGAACTCATTTGACAACCCTTCGCGGTCTCTACCAGAGGCTCTATCGAAGAGCTCAGGGCTAACCGGTCTCTCTGATTCATGCATGCAGTTCTCCACAACGTCTAGGACCTTTCGTTGGCTGTTTTCCAAACCCAGAGAGGACACTGGTTCCTGTTTGATATCACTGAGGAACTTCTGAGGCAAGTTCTTGTCTGTTAAAACAAATTGGCTACCGGAATACAAACTAGAGAAGTCGGCCTGGCCAACAGCATTAATGTCAAAACTGTAATTATGAGGAACCTCAGGAGATAAGCTATCTTCAATGGAGTAGGAGCTATCAAAACCAGGATCAGACAAAAACACAGGGCTCCCATCTGAAAGTGGAGGTTCCAATCGAATGCGGTCTTCTGTTTTGCCATTCTTTCCTTTTCTACTTCTTGGCTTAGACTCTTTTGGCAGTGGAGTTTTTGATATTTTGGGCTTTCTTGGAGTCACTGAAGGTGTCCTTCTAGGTTTTGCAACATCAGCAGATTGTTTAGTGTTAGAAACACTGTTTAATACATTATCTCCCTGAGAACACTGCCCCTCCTTGAACTGTCTTTTCTGGAGCAGTGCCTTCAAGACTGCAATGCCAGAAGGCATCTCTGGATGAGCTGGCGTCTCTCCATTCTTTGGCATTGACTGATGTTGGGCAAGATCTTTTTGAGGTCCATGTGTTAAAACATTCAAGGATGTCGTAATCTCAGGGGTTTGTACAGCAGGGTTTTCTACCTTCTTTTTGGGTTGACGTCTCCTGGGTTTGGCAGGCATCTTTGGGTCTGGCTGTGAATAATGAATATCTTTAGAGGTTTGTTTTCCACCACAGGCCTCAGTTTTAAATTCACATGGACTGGTTCCATCTTCACTTACAGCAAGTGAACTTGAGTTGGAGTTACTATGTTTTATGACCGAGCATGGAAATCCAGTGGTCTTCTCAGCAGAAGGATTAGCAGCACTCTGAGAAGACTGAGAACCTTGTTGTAGTGAAGCAGGGACACTGATGACCAGTTCATCTCCAATGTTTGACTGGACCAACTCTGACTTTGGTTCAGTGGTACATGGTAGTGCTTGAGAATCATTACTGACCTGAAAATTGTTTTGGCAGGAACCTGGATGCTGATAGGGAGTCAAATCATCAGATGGAGTTTGTGTTGGTGGAAGGTCATCAGCTGGATACAAAGACTGTGAAATATTTAGAGATCCTTCAACCACAGAGGACCTTTGCAACCTCTCGGTCTTGTTCTTCTTGCAAGACCTCCTGGTTTTCTGAGGAGCGGATTTGCTATTGTCAATTCCTTCCCTAATATCAACGTCTTTCTTTGGTTTTCTTGAAGTTCTACGGCTGTTTTTTGTTTGCTCGTCTCCAGGTATTGTAGATGCAACCTCAGATGGCTTAACAGCGGTTTTAGTTTTTCCTTTTGGGCTAGCACCAGAAGAAAGCCTTCTTGGTCTAGATGTCCTGCCCCTACTGCCATAATGGTTCCTGGACAATCCTTCATATGGCAAGCCAAGACAAGGATCAGTGTGAGGGTTTATCAAACAAGCATTAGACTCTGACTCTAAAAGGGGGTCAGTAGGAGACCAGCATCGAGGTGGGGTTGAATCAGTAGGACTGGGTGCTCTCTCAGAGAGATAACCCAAATCCAGCATCACGTCAGAATACTCCTTGCAGAAGTCATCAGTGAAGTCATTATAGCAAGGCTTAGGAGCAGGAAGTTTTGTTAACGGTAACGTTTTAACCTTCTTAGTCCTGCTGATCTTGCTGCCTTTTACAAAACTTGTTTTGGGGAGGTTGCAGAGTTTTGCTGATTGTGGTGTAACCTTGGTTTTCCGTTTGGGATGCTTCTTTACCTTCGGTTCAGGAACAGGGTATCTGACAGCTGTCGACTCTGGAACCTTCGGCCAGAAGTCTTTCAGAGGGGCAAGTTTCTCATAATGCTCAAGCTTCTGTGGTGTTAGTACCACTTGTGGCTCATCTCCTTTGACTCTGGCCATCTTTACCAACATGTTCTTCTGACCTTTAAACCTGTTAATTATAATGTATTTGATGATAACCGGTGGTTCTTTTTTCGACAACTTCCTCTTTTTTCGACTACTAGTAAGAAAACAGTTTTCTTTATGGCTGTCTCGATGTGCCAAGGATTGTTTGAAAGAAGACGGACTTGAATAATCACCATCCTCACTGTCATAATTCATCATTTTACGTTTTGTGCGTAAGGTATATTTGCTGCCAGGTAAACTAGACACTTCGGTGCAAGCTATTTTGTCAGGAAGATCTGTCAGACTTTCCTCAACAGAACCTTCAGCTGAAACTTTTTCTACAGCATCAGATTCTGCAAGGTCAGAGGTTTCCATCTCAGCATTCTCCTCCGTTTCCTTGCTCGGCTGGATTGATGTGATTGAGGTAAAATCTGCAGCAACCTCATCTTTAGAGGTTTGGGAACTTTCTGTCAGACTTGCCCTCTTTTGACTTGCTGGACTGTTCCTCTTCTTGCTTAATTTCATTCTTGACCTTTTTTGTTCCAGATGATCCAAGCTACCACCACTGTCAATTGTCTTACTTCCAACCTGCTTCTTCACAGGCCTTGAGAGGCAGTTTGAGAGGATAACACTGGGAAAGAATTTGTAGTGTGCCTCCTGCTGGGCCACTATTTTCCTTTCTGTTTTGTTTTCTTGGTAGTCTTCGTATCTGATCTTCAGCTCCCCAACATCACCCTCTTCACTGTCCTGCTCCATTTTACCCTCTTGAAGTACCAGACACTCAAGGTCCTTCACTGGGCTCGGAGCTTGCTCAAAATTCCTCAGCACAGGTGAGGTTCTAGACTCTTTTGCATTTTTCTCCAGGTCGGCTTTAGGGGGGCAGTTCCTAAGCTCGGAATAACACAAGGAAAAGCTGTGATTCTGCAAGACGGAAATGTGATTCTTCTCAACATTTTTGATGCTACTATTCTTTTTGCGGCTCTGGGAGAGCTTTGAGGTTCCAAAACTCAAACTCTCTGGATCTGGCTGGTTAACACCTACGGCTTTGTTCTCGATGGTGTGAAGCGGGTGCCCGCCCACTCTGTCAGCTCCAATCTGGGACACATTTGACAGAATTGGGTGCTTGACTGGTGGGATATAAGGGATGTCTTTATTCACTTTGAGCCCTGTTAATGGTTCACTAGCTTCTTGACTTTTATCAGGAAGACTTTTGTCAGCTGGTTCCTCCTTATCAAGTGATAGGGACTGTCTATGCTCGGGGTGTTTGCACTCGAGAAGGATTTTAGCTGAGGATGGGGGCTCTAGGTGAACAGTTTCACTCTGGAAGCGATTTTTCCTGCCCA
>NC_069739.1:467249-469749 GCF_027358585.1 Pangasianodon hypophthalmus
CCACCTGTCTCACTGACCCACCCACTAACCACCTGTCTCACTGACCACCTGTCTCACTGACCCACCCACTAACCACCTGTCTCACTGACCACCTGTCTCACTGACCCACCCACTAACCACCTGTCTCACTGACCCACCCACTAACCACCTGTCTCACTGACCACCTGTCTCACTGACCCACCCACTAACCACCTGTCTCACTGACCACCTGTCTCACTGACCCACCCACTAACCACCTGTCTCACTGACCACCTGTCTCACTGACCCACCCACTAACCACCTGTCTCACTGACCACCTGTCTCACTGACCACCTGTCTCACTGACCCACCCACTAACCACCTGTCTCACTGACCACCTGTCTCACTGACCCACCCACTAACCACCTGTCTCACTGACCACCTGTCTCACTGACCCACCCACTAACCACCTGTCTCACTGACCACCTGTCTCACTGACCCACCCACTAACCACCTGTCTCACTGACCACCTGTCTCACTGACCCACCCACTAACCACCTGTCTCACTGACCACCTGTCTCACTGACCCACCCACTAACCACCTGTCTCACTGACCACCTGTCTCGCTGACCACCTGTCTCGCTGTCTCACCTTCCGGCCCCCCTGTCTGTCTCACTGTCTCACTGTCTCACCTTCCGGCCCCCCTGTCTGTCTCACTCTGAAGTTAATACAGCTGTTTGTGTGTTGATTTGAGCTGTCTTGGGTAGGTTAAGGACTAACACACACACACACACACACACACACACACACCTTTTAACCATCTGAGGGTTGTAGAGGTAAATCTTCATAAATGGCTTCTCCTGAGGGTGGAACCCATAGAACGGCCTGAGAGAAAGACAGAGAGAGAAGAGAGAGAGAGAGAGAGAGAGAGAGAACAGAGAGAGAAGAGAGAGAGAGAGAGAACAGAGAGAGACAGAGAGAGAGACAGAGAGAGAGAGAGACAGACAGAGAGAGAGACAGAGAGAGAGAGAGACAGAGAGAGAGAGAGACAGAGAGAGAGAGAACAGAGAGAGAGAACAGAGAGAGAAGAGAGAGAGACAGACAGAGAGACAGCGAGAGAGAGAGAGAGAGAGAGAGAGAAGAGAGAGAGACAGAGAGAGAGACAGCGAGAGAGAGAGAGAGAGAGAGAGAGAGAAGAGAGAGAGACAGAGAGAGAGACAGCGAGAGAGAGAGAGAGAAGAGAGAGAGACAGACAGAGAGACAGCGAGAGAGAGAGAGAGAGAAGAGAGAGAGAGAGAGAGACAGCGAGAGAGAGAGAGAGAGAGACAGAGAGACAGCGAGAGAGAGAGAGAGAGAGAGAGACAGACAGAGAGACAGAGAGAGAGAAGAGAGAGAGAACAGAAAGAGAGAGAGAGAGAGAGAGAGAGAGAACAGAGAGAGAGAGAATTTTTAATATCATGATAATGGAAACTATTTCTCACAGTTTATATCAGCTGTGTGTGTGTGTGTGTGTGTGTGTGTGTGTGTATACGTACATGCCGGAGACGAGTGTGACCTTGAAGACGTGCTGTGTGTGTGAGGACGGGTTCCCCATGCTGACGTTGACGGCGCGGTCGATGCTGAAGGCTACCTGTCGCAGGTAACGCTCCGGCTCCTGCCCAAACCCATCGTAGGGCACGTAGATGTACGGGAACACGCCGTGCACGTGCAGACACGTCTTCTGACCTACGCACACACACACGCGCGCACACACACGCACACACACACGCACACACACACGCACACACACACACACACACGCTAAATCACATGCCATTACTCAGGTGTCATTATGTATGTTTCGTAAAATTCACTATAACCAAGAGCTTTATGACTCGCTCATACACATAAAGAAAACCAGACATCACACACACACACACACACACACACACACACACACACACACACACACTGAGACCGGCGCCCATCATCAGGCTGGTTGCCTGGCAACAGCTGTAGCCCATGCATTGCCGGGGATACGTCTGAGTGAGCAACTGCAGTCTGCATCTCTCTCTCTCACACACACACACACACACACACACACACACACACACACACACACTCTCTCACTCATGTTCCTGGTGGTATGTGATTGGATAGTTGGCACTGGGCCAGGCAAAGAGACAGACAGGTTTAATATCAGCACATGCTAACATGTCCCACAGGGGTCAAAGGTCACTGAACACCACCACACACCAATCCATCACGGTATGTTAACACTAACGTACAGCACGTGTTAAAGAGCGTGCAATGAATATTAATGAATGTCAAATGAATATTAATGAGTGTACAAGGCATATTAAGTAGTGTGTAGTGAACATTCATGAGTGTGTAGTGAATACCAATGAGCACACACTGCATATTAATGAGCACACACTGCATATTAATGAGCACACACTGCATATTAATGAGCACACGCCGCATATTAATGAGCACACGCCGCATATTAATGAGCACACGCCGCATATTAATGAGCACACGCCGCATATTAATGAGCACACGC
>NC_069739.1:474749-484749 GCF_027358585.1 Pangasianodon hypophthalmus
ATCACAGCACTGTCTCTAATCAACGCCATTATTCCCCCTCCCTCCACCCTCCTTCACCGCACAAAACCCCGCCCACTCGCCCTGTGATTGGCCGGCGGCATCCCTCATCCTGCGCTGTGATTGGCTAGGAGTATCCCGCCTGTCTTGGTAGTTTATATATTCACAAATCAAGACCCTTTAGGTCTCCAATCGTGTTTGCCTGATTTTAAAAAAACAACAGCTGTTATCACACAAATAATCATCTTTTCTAAATGTTTATTACTGAAAACATTCAAGATTGCACACACATATATATTTTTTTTACTTCAGGTTGAACAACTGAAAAAGCTTGACATGTTTCTAAACTTCTAACCAACGAGAAGCTCGTCTATCACTCTCTCGTGGTTAGCTTGCTAACTGACATGACAACGTTTCATTTAAAATAAAATTTATTTATTTACTCGTGTAGAACCAAATCTAATCACTAGGTAATGCTGTTATATTTATTAACGATACATTTTTTTTTTTTTTACGAATCGAACCAGGCACATAAATATCTACCTAAATATTTTCCCGTTGCTATGCGGCTCGGGGTCCTCCCAGTCATCCAATCAGATTAAACCCGGAAGTTAATGCCATACAGAATATTATGTATTATTATGTAATGTATGAATTATATACTATATCTTTTTATTAATATTTTCGCTGTAATTAGGTCTCTGATCTGTGTAGATGCGGTTCAAATGAAAGGTTTTAAAATGTAAATGAGTAAAATGTAGTAAAAATATTACATTAATGATGACATTAGCATTAACAGTGAAGTGTATGGATTATACTGTGTTACTCAGCTGTAAAGTTTTATTAGATATTAATAATTTATTAGATGTTAATAAGGAAAAGGACAGAATGAGAAATATCATTCTATGACTTCTTTCTTTCTGCCATGTTGCCAGGAAATCTGGGATTTTTATTCATTTTTTAAATAACGCTGTGGTGGTACAGATGATGTGGAACATGTTTATAGAGTTTATAAATGATAGAGTAAATCTGTTCAGGATTATAAATATAATAAAGAAATAATCTTTTCTAATCGACTGCTCGTGTGATTAACATCACAGGTGTCTGATGCTGGAACTGATGGATTTTAATAAAATAATAATCCTGGGAAAATAAAAGACTGGGAAAGGTTTACAGCGAAAAGAGTGAAATCCTCAAACCACAGCAGCTGGTTTATAATGAACCCACACACACACACACACACACACACACACACACACACATATGCACACGCACATTATTGAATTTTTAGGAGGAAGTGTGTTGTGTATCCTGTCCCTGAGGCCTGTTTCTGTGTGTGTGTGTGTGAGAGAGAGAGTGTGAGAGTGTGTGTGTGTGTGTGCTTATCAGCAGCACCATTTACTGCAGTTAATCATTCACACACATCAGCCAGAAAGGAACCAGTTCCTCCTCCAGTCACCACGATTTATACACACACACACACACACACACACACACTTCTCTCTCTAACACACACATATACACACACCACACCTCTCTCTCTAACACACACACCACTGACCCACAGCACACCTCTCTCTCTAACACACACACACACCTCTCTCTCTAACACACACACACACCTCTCTCTCTAACACACACACACACACACACACACACACCTCTCTCTCTAACACACACACACCACACCTCTCTCTCTAACACACACCCTCAAAAAAGTTTGCACACCCTCAGGACAAGATTTTCACTCTGATTCATTAAATCATTCACTCACTCATCTTCCTCTTCACCTTATCCCGGTCAGCGTGGAGGAGGATCCGGTGTCTATCCACACACACACACACACACACGATTTATTATAGGCAATCCACATACTGTTTTCTTAAAATAAATCTTTATTTTTACATGAAAGTCAAAATTCTTACATCGTAAGCCTTCCCAGGAAAAAATTGAAATAATGACGTTAAGTGGAGATTGTAGGAAAAAAAAACAAGAAGTCATTATTTTGGGCTGATGCTTTAATATTGCACATGGATAGAATTTTAAACTCCTTAGATAGAGGAGAGAATTCAAGACAACAAGATCAGGTGCTTTTTTAAAGTATTTCTAAAAACTTCTCTCGCAGCGCGCTCATCTCTCTTTCACATTTCATAAATATTATGTATTAATTGTGATCCATTTTTTCCACTTTATATATGTATGAGAATTTCCTAACAGTAGTGTGTGTGTGTGTGTATCAGTGTGTATCAGTGTGTGTGTGTCAGAGTGTGTGTGTGTATCAGTGTGTGTGTGTGTGTGTGTGTGTCAGAGTGTGTGTGTGTATCAGTGTGTGTGTGTCAGAGTGTGTGTGTGTATCAGTGTGTGTGTGTGTGTGTGTGTGTCAGAGTGTGTGTGTGTATCAGTGTGTGTGTGTGTCAGAGTGGTCTGATGCTGAGTGTGAGGTCACGGCCGAGCGGGGGAGCGATGTATCTCTCCTCTCTCAGTAAACGCAGCAGCAGATCCTGAGCATCGCGAGGCCACCGAAACACACGAGTGCTCTGTAACCACAAGGGGACATGACTCTACACACACACACACACACACACACACATGTACACACACACACACACACACACACACATACATACACATACACATACACACATATACACACACACACATACATACACATACACACACACACACATATACACACACACATACATACACATACACACACACATGTACACACACACATATATACACACACATACACATACACACACATACACACACACACACATACACACACATATACACGCAGCAGTTAGTACACTCTGTGTTCATATCACATACACTACAGATTAAAATGTGAATTTTCAAGGTATTAAAGAACGATGTTCGTACTTTTTATCCGTTTATAGTTACATGTGATGTTAGACGAGTCAGTTCCTGTCGTTTACGCTACAGCAGCTATAAACCGTCGTTCTCTCACTTTCTCTTAAAGATAATAAAAGAACGTAGCATGTTACTGAGAAACCGCAAAGACGCGTAAACTCCTCCGTCCTGAAGTTACAGCTTCACCTCTGACTGTTACAAAGCGCTGACACTGGAGACTCCTTCCATCAATGTTACATAAATGTTCATCAATAATTATTCACATAGAGCGTCTGCTGTACACGTCCCTGTGAATGAGCTGTTGCTATGGAAACGATAACGTATTAGAGCGAGCGCATTAATATAAACCTGCGCTACTGTCAGAGCTGCTGTTATAGAGAATTAATCAACACCTTCTGACCAATCAGAGTGCAGGATTCAGCATCGCCGTGGTATAATTCAGTTTTACTTGTGCAACATTTTCACAAAGCAGCTTTAGAAAAACTGATGCTAACAAAACGTGAAAATCTCACAAGAAACTACAAATAAGCCCCGCCTACTTTAACAGGAAGTGCCCCTTTGATTGACACGCAAATTGACCAACCACACAACTCACCACTCTCTGCTTTAAATAAAACTCCTGAATCATTTTTGCTAATATCTCACTAAAGCTAACCGTCATCAAAAGTGCGCTTAGCCAATCAGATAGCTAGCTAAGCCGTCTGTGGGCGGAGCCTCTGAGTCAGAGACCGGTTATCAACGATAGCCACATTAGCATTTTTGTCCAAATGTGTCTGTTCGCTCACCTGGTTAGCACTGGGGAAGAGAACAGGGACGAGTCTGAAATTTAGACAGCGCTGCTGGATAAACTCGTTCTGCAGCTAAAAAAATATATATATAAAAAAAAGTTTAAAAATAATTGAATTTAAAAATTAAACAGCACGTTGTTTTCCAGAACGTCCTGTTTCTGAAAAAGAGAAAAAAATAAAACACGTAATAAAATTATTTAAACTCTTCTTTCAAACTGAGAGAAATGCTAACACCGCTAAACAGCGAATAAACAGCTAGTAACCACTCACTATTAGCAATGTGTTAGCATTGCGGTACATTCCCAAAACATTCAAATAAACTGAATTTCACAGATTGCTAACATTAACGATATGTTTGTAGTAAATATATAATCAGAATGCTAACACAGCTAACAGTAAATTAAAAAAAATGACATTGGGATGGTTATGCTAGGTGTTCAGCTCATTTAGCAACATTAGCGCTTAAGTCTGAAAGTCATTCTAACGATTAAAAACAAAAACTTTAAATTATCATGAAAATAAACACCTCAGGTAAATATGCTAAACATGCTAAAAACATAACAGATAAAAAAATAAAGGAATTTAATTATTTCATGGATTAATTTGACTTTAAATAAGTATGAAAGCAGATTAAACTCCTGATGCACTTCCTGCTGCTGCAGCTAAGCTGAAAATGCTAACACACTGAGGGAAAAGTTAGCATGACATGACACAGCAGTTAGCATACAAGAGCCTCGCTAATTTTCCCTCAGTATTTATAAAGTGTGAAAAAATAAATAAAAAACACCATCTGTGTTAAAGCTACCGTCAAAATGCTAACACAGCTAACAGTTATGCTAGCTTCCGCTTACTATTAGCAGTGTTAGCATGTACGGCACTGCTGAGTAACTGTAAAAATCACAGAAAATGACATGAAAATCATCTAAATAATTCAATTTTTAAAAAATTAAAAAGATTCCTGAGGTAAAAAAAACACAATCTGTGTTTTTAAATAATAATAATAATAATAATAACAATAATAATTTACGGCTCAGCTAAAAATGCTAGCAAAGCTAACTGTAGAGAAAAGCTAGCATGAGACAGGAAGTTAGCCTAGCAAGGTCTGGTTAGCGCTATAGCACTATAGCAGTTAGCCTGCATGGCTAGTGTGAGGGAAGAGAACAGGGACAAGTTTAAAATGAAGAACAGAATTAAATAAATTAAATAAATAAAATTCAAACATTTTATGTGGTTTAGCATTTTATCAGCAAAAGTTTATATTATACTGATTAAACTACAATATACATACATACATATATATATATATATATAGAGAGAGAGAGAGTGAGAGAGAGAGAGAAAGAGCAAAGGATTAGCATGTAGCATTAGCATTCTATTAGCATTTGAAACTCGCACAGTTATTCAGGCGGCCTCAGGACAGGAAGTGACATAAGGTAGGACATTATTAAAGCTCGTCACCTGACTGTGTATGTACTTGGTGTGCAGGCCGTGTTGGTCCGATCCGTCGCCCTCGATGTCGATCTTGTATTTCGGACTGATGACCATGATGATCAGAACCGATTTCTACAAAATCAGAAACATATTTACGATTTTCCTC
This sequence comes from Pangasianodon hypophthalmus, assembly GCF_027358585.1. Taxonomy (NCBI): domain Eukaryota; kingdom Metazoa; phylum Chordata; class Actinopteri; order Siluriformes; family Pangasiidae; genus Pangasianodon; species Pangasianodon hypophthalmus. The sequence goes on from NC_069739.1 coordinate 480,009, forward strand.
AGAATGTAAAACGTACAGCAGGATGTAAACGTCGATTCGCTATAAATCTCTCCGTCTGCGAGGGTGTGTTTAACGGTAGCTGTGCTAACTCAGATGTTTTACAACTCTTACTAAGTTAGCATCAGGCTAGCTAGCTAGCTAGTTAGCAGATAAACGTGTGATAAAATTAGTCTCTCTTAGACAACTAACTAACAGCCAATAAACAGCTAGCATCCACTGACTGTTTGCAACATTAGCATCAGAGTTAGCATCGTTAGACCTGCTAGTTCCCAGATCATTCAAATAAACCGGTTTTATTACAAACAAACCTGTTAGAGTGCTAACATTGCTAACATTAATGACGTATTTGTGGTAAAACTACAGTCAAACATGCTAACACAGCTAAGTTGCTAACTCAGCTAACCTGGGACACTGTTATGCTAGCTTTTCACCTCACTTAGCAATGTTAGCATCAGGGAAGAGCACAAGTCTGAAACTGAGGCAATGTAACAGCAACAATAACGGGATAAAAACTAAACTTTCCTCCACCAGCAGGGGGCGCTGTACACTTTACAACAAAGTGACGGGTTTTATTTGTTTTATTTAATTATTCTATAAAATATTCATACTAATGTATTATAAACATAAACAAACAAACAAATAAATAAAATAAACAATGTTGCAAAGACTGAGTAGATGCTGCTCGTTTTATTAATTTACTTAAATGAATGATTATATAATTTCTTACAAATAAATATTTTTTTAACAAAAGAAAAAAAGAAAATTGCAAATAATGAGTGGATGCTAGTTGTTTATAAACAAACAAACAAACAAAAAACGTTTCAAGTAGTGAGTGGATGCTAGTTTTTTAAAAACTAACTAACTAAAAAAGGAATAAACAAACAAATAAATAAATTATTTTGAATAGTGAGTGGATGTTAGTTGTTTATTATAAAACAAACAAACAAATAAATAAACAAACAAATTGTTTTGAATAGTGAGTGGATGCTTGTTAGTTATTAAAACAAACAAACAAATAAACAAACAAACACATGAATAAATAGATAAATAAATAAACTTTCAAATAGTGAGGGGATGCTAGTTGTTTATTATAAAAATCAAACAAAGAAGTAAACAAATAAACAAATAAATTGTTTTGAAAAGTGAGTGGATGCTAGAAGGATATTATAAGAAACAAACAAACAAACAAATAAATAAAATTGCAAATAGTGAGTGGATGCTAGTTGTTTATTTGCTGTTAGCTGTGTTAGCAATCTATCCTAATAATTATATTTTTTAAACATTAACGTTTTTCTATAATAAAATTAAAGATGTAATATTGTAATATTTTATGTAATAAAATTAAAGATGTAAAACTCATTAATTTACAAACAAACAGAGATTTTAATAAAAGTAAATAATAAACTCACGTCCTTTAAATAGCTGTCCATCCACTTGTTGACGTCCATCTGCCGCACGGCGTTATCGAAAATATCGATCTACAGCAGAGAGAGGAACGGAGCCGCATCACGTTCACTCACTCAAAACAACCGTCATGCGATAACTCGTTAATGTGATAACGAGCTCGTTAAGGAGACGAGGTGATTACTGAGACTCACCGCAGGTCTGAAGCCTTGATTTATCAAAAACGTCACAAACGGAAAGATCTCCTCCGCCACGTCCACCGAATACGTGATGAAAACGGTTCCTGAAAAGCACAAACATTACTTCTTAAAAACTTCATTAATATACATTTATGCAAATTATGTAAATGAGGAGGTCACATGATCAGCCTTTCAGTGTGTAAATGTTGCTGCTTTAGTTTTGCACTGAGGCTAATGTTGCTAACAAGTAATGGAAGTCTATGGCCTCCAGTTTAGCATCTCTGTACGTCCTGACTCCTCTCAAAAAACCCCCCAAAAAACATAAACAACCGGGAATTCTGTCGGAATTCTGTCGGAATTTTATCAGAAGTCACGTAGAAAGGACACACAGAGAAACGAAACACAAAACACTTCAGCAGCAGGACTGAAACGCGGCTTACGGCAGTCGTCCGGGAGACTGATGGTGCGCCTCACTTCCTGTGCCAGGACACGGCCCGTCCTGATTGGCTGAGAGGGAAGAACGCACGCCTCTGTCATCACATCAGGTGTGTCTCTCACACGGGTGGTGGCCTGGGGCGTTGCCATGGGAACCGCAGGTTTGAGATGCATCTGCCTACAGGTGAACGTACAGAGTGTGTTCATACATTAATTTATTTATAAATTCGTAATTTATATAACGTGTGTGTGTGTGTGTGTGTGTGAGTGTGTGTGTGTGTGTGTGTGTGTGTGTGACTGTGTGTGTGTGTGTGTGTGTTACCTGGCTTGTTTCTGGTGTTCATGTATGTGTGGTGGTAGCAGGTTTACAGGTGGAGGTGGACATCTGGGACATTGAGGATCTACAGCATAGAGAGCTACACACACACACACACACACACACAATTAAATAAAAAACAAATCATGGTTTCTGTGGTAAAAACTTAAAGCAGAGAAAAAACGCAAAGAAAAAACGAAGAAAAAAGAAAAAAAGGAAGTAAAGAATAAAATCTAGACGCAAGCAGAGATCTGCGGGGTCCAAGCACCAAACATGGACCTGCTCAGCGGTAACCAGCGAATCCGAGACGCCGACTGAAAGCCGATTGGTTGACGGCAGCCGAATAATCGTTAAAAATCCGCTTACAGATTAACGCAACGATGCGGTACACCGAATTTCATCGTGACAACGCGGCGTCCACTTTTCGTTACGTTGACTTTGCGTGCGAACGCTGGAGACCGGAAACACAAGCTCCTGTGAAGAAGTTTCGCATTTTGCTGCGTTCCAAAGTTCAAGTTTGGTGAACTCTGACCTGCGGGGCTACACGTGAGCTCAGTGTGTGATGTCATTAAATAAGCTTCAAATCTTAAACAAATCGTGTTCAATATGCAAATTACTAGGGAATAACAATAACACCTTAATAAAACAGAACCTGCACGCCGAGCTAACGTAGCTAATGAACGCATGGTGGTTGTCATGGTAACGTTAAATTCGGACAGGTCAGTCTGTGGTGTTAGCTAGTTTACTAGCAGCTAGCTAAGTTAGCTAACGTTAGTAACATTAAGGCTAGCGGGGAGAGCAGGAGGACACGGGAACATGACTTAATTTGCATATTCATGAATATTCGTATCAATATTCTGGTATTTGCGTGAGCTGTAGCTGTACGTACGTGAACGTGTCGGTCCAGGTCGAGCGAATCGGTGCTCAGTCTCTCCCACATCGGAGCGGAGAGGAAGAGGCGGCTCCAGACTCTCCTCATCCTCGCTCGGAACGTTCCAGTGGCGTTTCACTCCGTAACCCGCTTCAGGAAACATGGCTGAGACGTTCTCACACAGCTCGTCCTCTAGGGGGAGCCGGAACACACCTCCCAGTGGACGCGGGACATGATGTGTGCGTGATGCGCCCAGCTCGGTGGGCGTGGCTACAGGAAATGCAGGCCCATTGACCTTTAACCCCAACGCACGATCTCTCAAACAGGCATCTGAGCATTCGACCTCTCGCCCATCGTTAACCATGATGTCATTTCTTGGGGGTGTGATGTCATCAGCACGTGCCGAACACTTCTGACACGCCGGCCAGGCCAAGTTCAGAGATGATGATGTCATCACCTCGTCCATCTCGACCGGAAGGCTGAGATGAGGACAGGACGCTTCTGAAAGAGAGTCAAAGAGAAAGAGAAAAAAAAAAGAAAAGAAAGAAGTCATGAAGAAGAAAAGAAAGATAGTTTTTATATCAGAAAGAAAAACGACAAAACAATACAATGAAAAAGAGAATGAAAATGAGTTCAGAAATAAACAAACGTTGCTAGTTTTAGAATGCTAAAAAAGGAAATAAAAGATAAAATGAGATTTTTTTTTATATTTTAATTCTATAATTAATCAATGCTAATGCTGCTAGCATGCTAAGTAAACTTTGGCTAGTATTAGAACACTTAGATGAGGACTGGAAATTACAAAAAGAATGTTTGAGGAGTTCATTTAATAAGAAACTTAATATATTCAAAATACTTAGCAGGTTAGCTTAGCAGGTTAGCTTAGCAGATTTGTGTTTTAGTTTCTGAATGATGAATTTATTCTGGATCTAACTGGAAAAATGATGGACATGTTAAAATGAGTAAACGTGACAAGAATGCCCAACTGCTAAAGCTAATCTGTGGATGCTAAGAGCACCAAACTAGCATGTGATTGCTAGCATGTGATGGCTAAGAGCGCTAATGCTGCATTCACTCCAGGAACACTTTTCAGTCACGACATAAAATGGTGGCTGTTTTTTTTTTTTTTTTTTTTTTTTTATCCAATGTTAGCATTAGCGTTAGCATTAGCTGCTGTTAGAAATGTCCCAAAACTCCGACTCATAATTCCAAACATATTCCCAACAACTCCTCATTTCCTGGTGGAGAATGCTAATCTGTGGATGCTAACAGCGCTAGCATGCTAGCTTCAGGCTGCTAAAGCAGCTCTGGTTTTCTGATGAAGTTGAAATTGTAAAAAATTAACTGAAGAGAAAAGTAGATGCTACGATACCTGAACACGACGCCATCATTCAGCGGATTAACCTCTCACATCCAAACTGCAGCAACAACATCAACAACAACAACATTAACAACATTAACATTAACAACATTAACATTAACAACATTAACAACAACAACAACATCAACATTTACATCAACAACATCAATAACATC
>NC_069739.1:487249-492249 GCF_027358585.1 Pangasianodon hypophthalmus
CCCTCTTCCATATCCACACTCCGCCCCCTGACCCTCAGACCCACCCTCTTCCATCTCCACACTCCGCCCCCTGACCCTCAGACCCACCCTCTACCATATCCACACCCCGCCCCCTGACCCTCAGACCCACCCTCTTCCATCTCCACACCCCGCCCCCTGACCCTCAGACCCACCCTCTTCCATATCCACACCCCGCCCCCTGACCCTCAGACCCACCCTCTTCCATCTCCACGCCCCGCCCCCTGACCCTCAGACCCGCCCTCTTCCATATCCACACCCCGCCCCCTGACCCTCAGACCCACCCTCTTCCATCTCCACACCCCGCCCCCTGACCCTCAGACCCACCCTCTTCCATCTCCACGCCCCGCCCCCTGACCCTCAGACCCACCCTCTTCCATATCCACACCCCGCCCCCTGACCCTCAGACCCACCCTCTTCCATCTCCACACCCCGCCCCCTGACCCTCAGACCCACCCTCTTCCATCTCCACACCCCGCCCCCTGACCCTTAGACCCACCCTCTACCATATCCACACCCCGCCCCCTGACCCTCAGACCCACCCTCTTCCATCTCCACACTCCGCCCCCTGACCCTTAGACCCACCCTCTTCCATATCCACACCCCGCCCCCTGACCCTTAGACCCACCCTCTACCATATCCACACCCCGCCCCCTGACCCTCAGACCCACCCTCTTCCATCTCCACACCCCGCCCCCTGACCCTCAGACCCACCCTCTACCATATCCACACCCCGCCCCCTGACCCTTAGACCCACCCTCTACCATATCCACACCCCGCCCCCTGACCCTTAGACCCACCCTCTACCATATCCACACTCCGCCCCCTGACCCTTAGACCCACCCTCTTCCATCTCCACACTCCGCCCCCTGACCCTCAGACCCACCCTCTTCCATCTCACAACTGATATCATAAACACTAAAGAACAATCACAGTAATCGGAGTTTTCTGGAATATGTTATGTAATATAATAATGTATAATAATGTTAAATGACCTGAGTTTTCCTAAAATGGAAGATTTTCCTAAACTGAACACAAAAATGCATCAAACACACAAACTAAGAAATAAACACCTTCTGTACTCTTTCATGTTTTTTTTTTTTTTTTTGATAAGGATCATCTTTTATTGGACAGTTTCAGGAGAAGGATGGTTGGTCTCCTCCGTGTGAGAGCCGGTGTGTATGAAATCACACAGCACTTTCAGAACTGTCTCAGGGTCCAGAACGCAGAGGAACCGTCCGAGTTCCTGCTGCTCGGCGCCGTCGGACTCTCCACGTGTCTCAGTTTGGTTAGAACGATAGAGACGGGGTCTTGTCCTGCCGCTTCTTTGTGATCAGCCACAAAGAAGACCTTCATGGTGGTCTGTGTGAAGAAGGAGCCGAATTCTCGAGCTCGGACTCCGCACCGGAACGTGTCAACGATCTCGTGCCGGAACCTGCGGCTCGCCACGCAGTACAGCAGGAAGTTGGTGCCGGAGTTGAGGTTGTGCAGCATGTTGGCCACGTCCCCGATGATGTTGATGGGGATGGTGTAGTCGTCTCGGTCGAAGTCTTTGTGGTTGTGTTTGGTGCGCAGGATGCAGTAGGTGATGAAGCGCGGCAAGCCGAGAACCACAAATGCCACCGAGATGATCCCGAGCAGCAGCAGCGTCCTGCGGGCGGAACCTCGAGTCCGAGAGGCTCGGATTGTCCGGCGTTCCTCTTTAGTGAAGAGACGACCAGAGCCGAGCAGCTGGTACGCTATCAGAGAGTTAAAGATGATGACGAGCAGGATGGGAACTCCGCTGGAGAGGAAGGACGTGACCCAAACCACCACAGTGGGGTAGAGCGCGTCTCGATAAAGACAACGCGGAACCGTAACAGTCTGTCCATTCAGAGTCAGGTTCACCTGGAACACGGAGAACTTTACGCTCAGTTATTATAAAAACAACAACAACAACAAGCACTAGTCAATAAACCACACACACTTTTTAAACATTTTACACTTTACAGTGCGCAAAAAAGTGTAACAAGCTTAAACGTGTAAGTGAAACTATATACTTTACATATTCTCTGTTTTTTATTTAACTTATTTACTTTTTCTAACAGTTATACATTTATACATTTTATTATATGTAAATTAAAATGTAAAAAAATGATTTTTATAAAAATATATAAAGATTTTTTTAAATAAATAATAAATAAAACAAAGGGTAAATAAAGTGTATGATGTAAACATTATGTAAATACATTGTAAATAAAATGTAAATAGATGTTTATAGTGTATATAAAGGATAAATGTGTAAATAAAGTGTAAAACTGTAAATAAAGCGTAAATAAAGTGTAAAGGTGTAAATAAAGCATAAATAAAGTGTAAATAAGGCATAAATAAAGCGTAAATAAAGTGTAAAGGTGTAAATAAAGCGTAAATAAAGTGTAAATGTGTAAATAAAGTGTAAATAAAATGTAAAGCTGTAAATAAAGTGTAAATAAAGTGTAAATAAAGTGTAAAGATGTACATAAAGTGTAAATAAGCATAAATAAAGCGTAAATAAAGTGTAAAGGTGTAAATAAGGTGTAAATGAAGTGTAAATGTGTAAATAAAGTGTAAATGAAGTGTAAAGGTGTAAATAAAGTGTAAATAAAGTGTAAATAAAGTGTAAAGGTGTACATAAAGTGTAAATAAGCATAAATAAAGTGTAAATAAAGTGTAAAGGTGTAAATAAAGTGTAAATGAAGTGTAAAGGTGTAAATAAAGTGTAAATAAAGTGTAAATAAAGTGTGAGGTGAGTTTTTCCGGCACCTGCACCACGACGTTGATCCAGCTGAGAGGAATGGAGGCCAGGTGTGAGAGCAGGATGATGGTGGTGCAGGTGAGGAGGGCATGTCTGACCTGCAGGTGGCGCTGTCGGCTCACCATCACTCTGAACACCAGGTAGCGCTCGATGGTGAAGGCCACGACGAGCCAGGCCGAGGCGTAGAACGTCCCGAACTGCAGGAAGTTCATGAAGCCGCACCACGGGTGGGAGTGCCAGAACGGCTGCGGCTGCAGGAACACCAGGCTCAGGTCCAGCAGCGTCACCCACAGCAGGTACCACGTGTCCACCACCGCCAAGCAGCTCAGGTACACCCGCGCCGAGTCCGACATGCCACACACACGCCAACACAACATGTAGAACGTGAAGAGGTTCGCTGGGGAAAAAAGAAAGAAGGAGAGGAGAGAAATCTGGAGCTCTAAACCGTACTAATGTTCAGTTATTCGCTAAAGTTCACAACATTTAAAACAAATTTCTGAAACATCAGGAGGTTCTAGAACCACGTTAAAACTCGAGAACTGCCCTGAGGACCCTGGTACCACGCTCAGGATGGTTTAACCCACTCTTCAGATTCTAGATCCCCACTGAAGATGCTAGAACTTCTCTGAGGACTCTGGTACCACGCTCAGGATGGTTTAACCCACTCTTCAGATTCTAGATCCCCACTGAAGATGCTAGAACTTCTCTGAGGACTCTGGTACCACGCTCAGGATGGTTTAACCCACTCTTCAGATTCTAGATCCCCACTGAAGATGCTAGAACTTCTCTGAGGACTCTGGTACCACGCTCAGGATGGTTTAACCCACTGTTCAGATTCTAGATCCCCACTGAAGATGCTAGAACTGCCCTGAGGACTGTGAAACCACCTTTGCAACCCGCTTCAAGGATACTAAAGATTCTACAAAGCGCAATGAGGATTCTGGAACGGTGCTGTATGTGTTCCTGTGGTTCCTCCAGAATGTTCTGTGTGGTTCTAAAATTGTCTATATTCCGTAAGATTACTCACACACCTGGAATACCCAGAATGCACAGCAGCGGGTAGAACACCTTCTGAATGATGATGAAAACCCTCGCTCCGTCCATCATACAGCACTAATGCTGCAATAAAGTCATTACACACACGCAGGCACACACACGCAGGCACACACACATGCACGTGCACACACACACACAGGCACATGCAGGCACACACATACACACACGCATGCACACACACACACACACACTTTATTGCTTCACCTCTCAGTATAACAGTAAAATAACTGAATATATAAAATATAAAGATATTCAAGAACAAAGAAACAAATTAAAGAGCACATCAGGGTTCACACACACACACGGGCGCACACACACACACACACACACACACAGGCACACACACACACACACAGGCACACACACACACACAGGCACACACACAGGCACACACACACTCTTACAGGATGTCATTCTAAAACTATTAAAATATAATCAGTTTTATAGTTGAGTTTTATCAACTACACTTTCCTCATCACTCAAAGTTAACAGAAAAAAAATCAGGATTTTAAATTATTTTATTCATCTTTTTGATTAATCGTTAAAACTATTTTATCATCTAATTTTCTGAAATCAGACATGTTTTAGATTTAATTCCTAATTTCATCCAAAACAAACAAACAAACAAAAAATTCATTTTAGATTAGAAATTAAAACATGTGAAATATAAAACAGGATTAGAGAGAACCTTGACACATCGTAATGATCCAGAACACATCCAACAACTTTAACCTACAACACACACACACACACACACACACACACACACACACACACACTACATCCATAATGATTAACAAGTCTAAAGAATGTACACATTTTGTATGAAGTGAAAGGTGTGTGTACTCACTGCAGCAGACGAACCTGTGTGACTGTGTGCAGGTAGACGGACTCACCTGAGCACACACACACTCACACACACACTCACACACTCACACACACTCACACACACACACTCACACACACTCACACACACACACACAGGGAGCAGATGGGGAGATACACAGCACATAAACACACAGTACATTAGCTGAAGAGACAGGAAATGGTGCTCGTTATTGATTTGTGGAAATGGTTTTACTGAATATTGATTCGCTGAAACTCACTGCGTGGCGTAAACAACAAAAACACAGCTACGGTGCCAAAACTTATT
>NC_069739.1:499749-509749 GCF_027358585.1 Pangasianodon hypophthalmus
CTACCGTAAATGCACTAATAAATGAGCGCGCTACTGTAACTGATGGAGAAGTACACCTGCTGTAACAAAGACTCTAACAAACAGGCACGTCACACTTAGCTGATGGAATAGGAACACGCTTTTTTACCCCACTGCTTAAGCGTGTTTTTCCACACGACTGTTTATCAATGAATCAACAAGTTAAATTCTGTATGAATTTATTTATTTATGATCTTACCACACCAGACATCAGCAAAACATCCCGCTCCAAGCTTGACGTCCAGCTGCAGAGACTCGCGAGCAATTTCCCAGGTGTCGTGCGTAAGACCCACAGTTTCTGGTGTGTAGCTTACACACACTCCGGTTAAATGATAGCACAGACCATCTGCATGCACTATGGGAGGGGGGAGAAGGGGGAGGGGAGATGATGTTAATGACGTCTAAGGAGGGGGAACATGCAGGCAGAGAGACGGAAATCACGCCGAGCGAGCGAGCCACGCCCCACGCTCCCTCACCCTACGCAAGACCACCGTAAACATGCTAACGGACTATTCAGTGTTATAATCGTCTTTCACTAACAGACTCCGCCCTCTCGAGGAGGCGTCCTTCCGTCTCTCTGTGTGACTGGCCCTCGTTAGGCGCAGTGGGCGGGGTCATACCCATCCAGACCTCCCCGAACTGGCCGTTGCCCAATCGCTTTACGAGCTGCAGCGACTCGCGCGGGATCTCCCACACGTCTTTGGTTTTCATTGACAGGTCTGTGAGGCGGGGCATCCCTTTGTGACATGGGGCGACCAATCGGAAACACAGACCTGCCGCACGCTCTGAAGCAGGAAACGCATCGTCAGCTCGCAAACACACACACGCACACACACACGCATACGCACACACACAAACACACACAGACAAAAAAAGTCTCACACACAAACGCACACAGAGAGATTATAATGTACGAGTATAGGGTGTAATGTATAGAGTATAACAGGGTATAGAGTATAATGTATAGACCATAATAGAGTATAGAATATAGTGTATAATATATAGAACATAGTGTATAGAGTATAATAGAGAATGGATTATAGAGTATAGAGTATAGAGTATAATGTATAGTGTATAGAGTATAGTGGATAGAGTATAGAGTATGGTGTATACAGTATAATAGTGTATAGAGTGTAATAGAGTATAGTTTATAGTGTATAGAATCTAATGTATAGAGTATAGTGTATAGAGTATAATAGAGAATGGATTATAGAGTATAGAGTATAATGTATAGTGTATACAGTATAATAGTGTATAGAGTGTAATAGAGTATAGTTTATAGTGTATAGAGTATAATGTATAGAGTCTAATGTATAGAGTATAGTGTATAGAGTATAATAGAGAATGGATTATAGTGTATAGAGTATAATGTATAGTGTATAGAGTATAGTGTATAGAGTATAATAGTGTATAGAGTGTAATTGAGTATAGTTTATAATGTATAGAGTATAATGTATAGAGTATAATAGTGTATAGAGTATAATAGTGTATAGAGTATAATAGTGTATAGAGTCTAATGTATAGAGTATAGTGTACAGAGTATAATAGAGAATGGATTATAGTGTATAGAGTATAATGTATAGTGTATAGAGTATAGTGGATAGAGTATAGAGTAAAGTGTATGGAGTGTAATAGAGTATAGTTTATAGTGTATAAAGTATAATGTATAGCGTATAATAGAGTATAGTGTATTGAGTATAACAGAGTATAGAGTATTATGTATATTGTATAGAGTATAGTGTATAGAGTATAATAGTGTATAGAGTGTAATGTATAGAGTGTAATAGAGTATAGTTTATAGCGTATAGAGTATAATGTATAGAGTATAAGAGTATAGAGTATAATAGAGTATAGTGTATAGAGTATAATAGTGTATAGAGTGTAATGTATAGAGTGTAATAGAGTATAGAGTATAATAGTGTATAGAGAGTAATGTATAGAGTATAGTGTATAGAGTATAATAGAGTATAGAGTATAATAGAGTATAATAGAGTATAGAATATAATAGAGTATAGTGTATAGAGTATAATAGAGTATAGAGTATAATAGAGTATAATAGAGTAGAGAGTATAGAGTGTAAGAGTATAGAGTATAATAGAGAATAATAGAGTATAATAAAGTATAGAGTATAATAGAGTATAATAGAGTATAGAGTATAATAGAGTATAGAGTGTAATAGAGTATAGAGTGTAATAGAGTATAATAGAGTATAGTGTATAGAGTATAATAGAGTATAGAGTATAATAGAGTATAATAGAGTATAGAGTATAATAGAGTATAGAGTATAATAGAGTGTAATAGAGTATAATAGAGTATAGAGTGTAATAGAGTATAATAGAGTATAGAGTGTAATAGAGTATAATAGAGTATAGAGTGTAATAGAGTATAATAGGGTATAGAGTGTATAGAGTGTAATAGAGTATAATAGGGTATAAAGTATAATAGAGTATAATAGAGTATAGAGTATAATAGAGTATAATAGAGTATAGTGTATAGAGTATAATAGAGTATAGAGTATAATAGAGTATAGTGTATAGAGTATAATAGAGTATAGAGTATAATAGAGTGTAATAGAGTATAATAGAGTATAGAGTATAATAGAGTATAATAGAGTATAGAGTATAATAGAGTATAGAGTATAATAGTGTAATAGAGTATAGAGTGTAATAGAGTGTAATAGAGTATAGAGTGTATAGAGTATAATAGAGTATAGAGTATAATAGAGTATAGAGTGTATAGAGTGTAATAGAGTATAGAGTGTATAGAGTATAGAGTGTATAGAGTGTAATAGAGTGTAATAGAGTATAGAGTGTAATAGAGTATAGAGTGTAATAGAGTATAATAGAGTATAGAGTGTAATAGAGTGTAATAGAGTATAGAGTGTAATAGAGTATAATAGGGTATAGAGTGTAATAGAGTATAATAGTGTAATAGAGTATAATAGGGTATAAAGTATAATAGAGTATAATAGAGTATAGAGTATAATAGAGTATAATAGAGTATAATAGAGTATAGTGGATAGAGTATAATAGAGTATAGAGTATAATAGAGTATAATAGAGTATAGAATATAATAGAGTATAGTGTAATAGAGTATAATAGTGTATAGAGTATAATACAGTGTAATAGAGTATAGAGTATAATAGAGTGTAATAGTGTAATAGAGTGTAATAGAGTATAATAGAGTATAGAGTGTATAGAGTGTATAGAGTATAATAGAGTATAGAGTGTATAGAGTATAATAGAGTATAATAGAGTATAGAGTGTAATAGAGTATAGAGTGTAATAGAGTATAATAGAGTATAGAGTGTAATAGAGTGTAATAGAGTATAGAGTATAATAGAGTATAATAGAGTATAGAGTGTAATAGAGTATAGAGTATAATAGAGTATAATAGAGTATAATAGAGTATAGAGTGTATAGAGTGTAATAGAGTATAATAGAGTATAGAGTGTAATAGAGTATAATAGAATATAGAATGTAATAGAGTATAATAGAGTATAGAGTGTAATAGAGTATAATAGAGTATAGAGTGTAATAGAGTGTAATAGAGTATAGAGTGTAATAGAGTATAATAGGGTATAGAGTGTAATAGAGTATAATAGTGTAATAGAGTATAATAGGGTATAAAGTATAATAGAGTATAATAGAGTATAGAGTATAATAGAGTATAATAGAGTATAATAGAGTATAGTGGATAGAGTATAATAGAGTATAGAGTATAATAGAGTATAATAGAGTATAGAATATAATAGAGTATAGTGTAATAGAGTATAATAGTGTATAGAGTATAATACAGTGTAATAGAGTATAGAGTATAATAGAGTGTAATAGTGTAATAGAGTGTAATAGAGTATAATAGAGTATAGAGTGTATAGAGTGTATAGAGTATAATAGAGTATAGAGTGTATAGAGTATAATAGAGTATAATAGAGTATAGAGTGTAATAGAGTATAGAGTGTATAGAGTGTAATAGAGTATAATAGCGTATAGAGTGTAATAGAGTATAGAGTATAATAGAGTATAGAGTGTAATAGAGTGTAATAGAGTATAATAGAGTATAATAGAATATAGAATGTAATAGAGTATAATAGAGTATAGAGTGTAATAGAGTATAATAGAGTATAGAGTGTAATAGAGTATAATAGGGTATAGAGTGTAATAGAGTATAGAGTGTAATAGAGTGTAATAGAGTATAGAGTATAATAGAGTATAGAGTGTAATAGAGTGTAATAGAGTATAATAGAGTATAGAGTGTATAGAGTATAATAGAGTATAGAGTGTAATAGAGTGTAATAGAGTATAATAGAGTATAGAGTGTATAGAGTGTAATAGAGTGTAATAGAGTATAGAGTGTAATAGAGTATAATAGAGTATAATAGTGTAATAGAGTATAATAGAGTATAGAGTGTAATAGAGTATAATAGAGTATAGAGTGTAATAGAGTATAATAGGGTATAGAGTGTAATAGAGTGTAATAGAGTATAATAGTGTATAGAGTATAATAAAGTATAATAGTGTAATAGAGTATAATAGAGTATAGAGTGTAATAGAGTATAATAGAGTATAGAGTGTAATAGAGTATAATAGGGTATAGAGTGTAATAGAGTATAATAGAGTATAGAGTGTAATAGAGTATAAAGTATAATAGAGTATAGAGTGTAATAGAGTATAATAGTGTATAGAGTATAATAGAGTATAGAGTGTAATAGAGTATAGAGTGTAATAGAGTATAATAGTGTATAGAGTATAATAGAGTATAGAGTGTAATAGAGTATAGAGTATAATAGAGTATAAAGTATAATAGAGTATAGAGTGTAATAGAGTGTAATAGAGTATAAAGTATAATAGAGTATAGAGTATAATAGAGTATAATAGTGTATAGAGTATAATAGAGTATAGAGTGTAATAGAGTAGAGTATAGAGTGTAATAGAGTGTAATAGAGTATAATAGTGTATAGAGTATAATAGAGTATAGAGTGTATAGAGTATAGAGTGTAATAGAGTGTAATAGAGTGTAATAGAGTATAGAGTGTAATAGAGTATAGAGTGTAATAGAGTATAATAGAGTATAGAGTGTAATAGAGTATAATAGAATATAGAATGTAATAGAGTATAATAGAGTATAGAGTGTAATAGAGTATAATAGAGTATAGAGTGTAATAGAGTGTAATAGAGTATAGAGTGTAATAGAGTATAATAGTGTAATAGAGTATAATAGGGTATAAAGTATAATAGAGTATAATAGAGTATAGAGTATAATAGAGTATAATAGAGTATAGTGGATAGAGTATAATAGAGTATAGAGTATAATAGAGTATAATAGAGTATAGAATATAATAGAGTATAGTGTATAGAGTGTAATAGAGTATAGAGTGTAATAGAGTATAATAGTGTATAGAGTATAATACAGTGTAATAGAGTATAGAGTATAATAGAGTGTAATAGTGTAATAGAGTGTAATAGAGTATAATAGAGTATAGAGTGTAATAGAGTGTATAGAGTATAATAGAGTATAGAGTGTATAGAGTATAATAGAGTATAATAGAGTATAGAGTGTAATAGAGTATAGAGTATAATAGAGTATAATAGAGTATAGAGTGTATAGAGTGTAATAGAGTATAATAGAGTATAGAGTGTAATAGAGTATAGAGTATAATAGAGTGTAATAGAGTATAGAGTGTAATAGAGTGTAATAGAGTATAATAGAGTATAGAGTGTAATAGAGTATAATAGAGTATAGAGTGTAATAGAGTGTAATAGAGTATAGAGTGTAATAGAGTATAATAGTGTAATAGAGTATAATAGGGTATAAAGTATAATAGAGTATAATAGAGTATAGAGTATAATAGAGTATAATAGAGTATAATAGAGTATAGTGGATAGAGTATAATAGAGTATAGAGTATAATAGAGTATAATAGAGTATAGAATATAATAGAGTATAGTGTATAGAGTGTAATAGAGTATAGAGTGTAATAGAGTATAATAGTGTATAGAGTATAATACAGTGTAATAGAGTATAGAGTATAATAGAGTGTAATAGTGTAATAGAGTGTAATAGAGTATAATAGAGTATAGAGTGTAATAGAGTGTATAGAGTATAATAGAGTATAGAGTGTATAGAGTATAATAGAGTATAATAGAGTATAGAGTGTAATAGAGTATAGAGTATAATAGAGTATAATAGAGTATAGAGTGTATAGAGTGTAATAGAGTATAATAGAGTATAGAGTGTAATAGAGTATAGAGTATAATAGAGTGTAATAGAGTATAGAGTGTAATAGAGTGTAATAGAGTATAATAGTGTAATAGAGTATAATAGAGTATAGAGTGTAATAGAGTGTAATAGAGTGTAATAGAGTATAATAGTGTATAGAGTATAATAGAGTATAGAGTGTAATAGAGTATAATAGAGTATAGAGTGTAATAGAGTGTAATAGAGTATAATAGAGTATAATAGAGTATAGAGTGTAATAGAGTATAATAGAGTATAGAGTGTAATAGAGTATAATAGTGTATAGAGTATAATAGAGTATAGAGTATAATAGAGTATAGAGTGTAATAGAGTGTAATAGAGTATAATAGAGTATAGAGTGTAATAGAGTGTAATAGAGTATAATAGTGTATAGAGTATAATAGAGTATAATAGTGTAATAGAGTATAATAGAGTATAGAGTGTAATAGAGTATAATAGAGTATAGAGTGTAATAGAGTATAATAGGGTATAGAGTGTAATAGAGTATAATAGAGTATAGAGTGTAATAGAGTATAAAGTATAATAGAGTATAGAGTGTAATAGAGTATAATAGTGTATAGAGTATAATAGAGTATAGAGTGTAATAGAGTATAAAGTATAATAGAGTATAGAGTATAATAGAGTATAATAGTGTATAGAGTATAATAGAGTATAGAGTGTAATAGAGTAGAGTATAGAGTGTAATAGAGTGTAATAGAGTATAATAGAGTATAGAGTGTAATAGAGTATAATAGTGTATAGAGTATAATAGAGTATAGAGTGTATAGAGTATAGAGTGTAATAGAGTGTAATAGAGTATAATAGAGTATAGAGTGTAATAGAGTGTAATAGAGTATAGAGTGTATAGAGTATAGAGTGTATAGAGTGTAATAGAGTGTAATAGAGTATAGAGTGTAATAGAGTATAGAGTGTAATAGAGTGTAGAGTGTAATAGAGTGTAATAGAGTATAATAGAGTATAGAGTGTAATAGAGTGTAATAGAGTATAATAGAGTATAGAGTGTAATAGAGTATAGAGTGTAATAGAGTGTAATAGAGTATAGAGTGTAATAGAGTGTAATAGAGTATAATAGAGTATAGAGTGTAATAGAGTATAGAGTGTAATAGAGTGTAATAGAGTATAGAGTGTAATAGAGTGTAATAGAGTATAGAGTATAATAGAGTATAGAGTGTAATAGAGTGTAATAGAGTATAATAGAGTATAGAGTGTATAGAGTATAATAGAGTATAGAGTGTAATAGAGTGTAATAGAGTATAATAGAGTATAGAGTGTATAGAGTGTAATAGAGTGTAATAGAGTATAGAGTGTAATAGAGTGTAATAGAGTATAATAGAGTATAGAGTGTAATAGAGTGTAATAGAGTATAATAGAGTATATAGTGTAATAGAGTATAGAGTGTAATAGAGTGTAATAGAGTATAGAGTGTAACAGAGTATAGAGTGTAATAGAGTATAATAGAGTATAGAGTGTATAGAGTATAATAGAGTATAGAGTGTAATAGAGTGTAATAGAGTATAATAGAGTATAGAGTGTATAGAGTTGTGCGTGTCGTACCTGAATAATGCTGGACGAGTTGCTGTAGCGTTTGGAACTGCGAGCGCGTGGTGATGTAATAACCTCCACTGTCCAGCTTACGGATCTTATAGTGCTTCACATGGTCACCTTTAACCTCGTCCCAGTCCCGGATAGAGAGAGAGAACGCACCTGTATACACACACCAACACACACCAACACACACCAACACACACACACACACACACTGAGCATACTCTAATAGTACTATAGCTCTTCGCAGTACTGTATGGAGGGAGGTGGTCATGTGACCCGACCTTTCGTCGTCTCGCTCTCCCGGATGAGGTACGAGCCTCGCTGGTTTCCTGGAGAAAAGAGCTGCCTCTCTGCATCCTTCCGTCCGAGTTTACCGAAATACCACCTACACACAGCAGGGGGAGACACACACACACACACACACACACACACACACACACACACACACACGATTGTCTGATCGAGACCCTACTTCCACTCTATACAAACTATAAAATAAGCACAGTATGAAAGTCTAAATATTTATAGTATGAGTAAATTAAATCACACCAAGTACTATTATAACCACATGTTATCAGAGTAATGAGTGCAAGAGTAATAATAATATAAGAATAAATAAATATATATATAATAATAAACAAGTTTCATAAGTGCTACTATATGTATTATAACCCTAAACACTATCACAACTATACGTTCTATTAGCGACTCGTGTATTAATAATATTAATAATACTATCATAAGTACTATTGATTTCAACAATTCAGTAACATTACTGTATCACGCTGCTGTGTACTAATGATATAAGCACTATGAGAAGTAATAATAACACTGTTATAAGCATGTTATAACCAGTTATTATAAGAGTACCAACAATACATATTATCAGTATATTAAACAATATCATAACTATTCTATTATTCTATTAATCACTGGATTATTACTATATTAATAATTCTACAGTAACTACGAGTACTATTAAATACAATTCAATAACATTAAGTATACTAAGTACATTAAATACACTAATGATAAGTACAAGAAAAATTATAACAAGTACTACAATAACTTGTGATTATATACTAGTTCTATACAAACTAAACCCTACGATAAATCCTATTAAATTTATCCTAATAATACTAACAATAATACCATTATTAATATCAGTACTTTTTTAATAACTTGTAATAGGATTTCTAAATAAAACAGCATTGCTGTGAGCGTATAACTAACACTCAGCACTAATATAATCACTCTAATGCTTCTTAGAGTATATAATATACTATATATCTATATATCTAACTAAGCTATTATAACCACACAATATTCTTTCCAGTGTAAGTACTGTTATAGAAGTAACTAAATCCTATTAAAAGTCTAATAATTAGTATATTAATTAGCATATTAATAAGTATGCTATTAAGTATACTAACCCCAAGTTAAATATAAGTTCTAAGTGCAATTACAGTAGTTTTATTAATACTATTGTTAGTGTTTTAGTGAATAAACACTATCATAAGTATGAGCTATATTAATCAATATTATTATTATTATTATTATTATTATTATTATTATTACTATATTAATAATACTATCATAACTATAGGTATTATTAAGTACAGTCACATTGCTGTATTCAGTATACTAATGAAGAGAAGTATAAAAAGAACACCCAGTACTGTTAGAACCACACTAAAACACTATTAACACTATTATTACTAATATTGTAAGTAATAACAGAAGAGTATAAGTCACTTTAGAAGCTTATATGCGTATAACGACTGTTATAAGTTTAGTTATAACACCATCTTAAATATGCTAATAACTCACGCTGATAACTGATCCAAGTCTATAACAACGAGTCATATCTCCACACTGATATCACAGCTAGCCCTCCACCCTGTCGCTATGGTAACGGAAACAACACAGCTGGCTAGTCTGGCAGTATGACAGAGACACACACACACACACACACACACACACATATATATGTACTCACTCCTCGGCCTGGATGGAGTCGACTGGAGCGACGTAATTGCTGGGAATGTAACCGCTTCTTCCTGTAGAGAGAGAGTGCACTTCCCACCAGTCTCCCTCACTGGGAGACAGACAGGGAGAGACAGACAGATACAGAGAGAGAGACAGAGAGAGAGAGAGACAGACAGATACAGAGAGAG
>NC_069739.1:517249-524749 GCF_027358585.1 Pangasianodon hypophthalmus
ATTTCAACCATGACATAACACACATCTCTGATTTCATCCATGACATAACACACATCTCTGATTTCAACCATGACATAACACACATCTCCGATTTCACCCATGACATAACACACATCTCCGATTTCATCCATGACATAACACACATCTCCAATTTCATCCATGACATAACACACATCTTATATTTCACCCATGACATAACACACATCTCCGATTTCATCCATGACATAACACACATCTCTGATTTCAACCATGACATAACACACATCTCTGATTTCAACCATGACATAACACACATCTCTGATTTCAACCATGACATAACACACATCTCCAATTTCATCCATGACATAACACACATCTTATATTTCATCCATGACATAACACACATCTTATATTTCATCCATGACATAACACACATCTTATATTTCATCCATGACATAACACACATCTCCAATTTCATCCATGACATAACACACATCTCCAATTTCATCCATGACATAACACACATCTTATATTTCATCCATGACATAACACACAGCTTATATTTCATCCATGACATAACACACATCTCTGATTTCAGCCATTTTAAAAGTAAATACAGTTTAATGACACTCAGTAAAGCTTTATAACGCTTTGTATGCTTTATAATTTAGTAAGAATGTTTTTATAGACAATAATAATGCCTTATAAAGTTTTAATAAAATTAATTTTAGTAATGACACTGGTGTTAGCAGAGAGCTGAAACATTCCTTTTTATAACAGTGTAATAAAAAACTCAGAATGGTTTTTGCTGCTTTTTGATTGACAGGATGTGGCTACACAACGTCAATTCCAAGGAGTGTGTGTGTGTGAGAGTTCATGCACTGTGCTGCAATGTTTCCGAACTCAAGTCTTTAACCACTTCCTGTGTGTGTATATGTGTGTGTGTGTGTGTATAAATATATGTGTGTCTGCAGCAGACTCAGCAGCCCTGCAGATGTTTTGTGCTGATCTAAAGATAGTTAGAGGAGATGATTAGACACACTGAGCTCCTGGAGTGCACACTACATAGGGAATCTATCATGAGTTATATGATTTCAGTACAGACCACATTTTATTTTCCATAGACCACATTTCCCTTACACCATCTTTAATTACCTTACAACAGAGTGCCTTTAATTAGTTTACAATAAACTGCCTTTAATTAGTTTACAATAAACCGCCTTTAATTAGTTTACAATAAACCTCCTTTAATTAGTTTACAATAAACTGCCTTTAATTAGTTTACAACAGAGTGCCTTTAATTAGTTTACAATAAACTGCCTTTAATTAGTTTACAATAAACTGCCTTTAATTAGTTTACAGTAGAGTGCCTTTAATTAGTTTACAATAAACTGCCTTTAATTAGTTTACAGTAGAGTGCCTTTAATTAGTTTACAATAAACCGCCTTTAATTAGTTTACAATAAACTGCCTTTAATTAGTTTACAGTAGAGTGCCTTTAATTAGTTTACAATAAACTGCCTTTAATTAGTTTACAGTAGAGTGCCTTTAATTAGTTTACAATAAACTGCCTTTAATTAGTTTACAATAAACTGCCTTTAATTAGTTTACAATAAACCGCCTTTAATTAGTTTACAATAAACCTCCTTTAATTAGTTTACAATAAACTGCCTTTAATTAGTTTACAGTAGAGTGCCTTTAATTAGTTTACAATAAACCGCCTTTAATTAGTTTACAATAAACCGCCTTTAATTAGTTTACAATAAACCTCCTTTAATTAGTTTACAATAAACTGCCTTTAATTAGTTTACAGTAGAGTGCCTTTAATTAGTTTACAATAAACTGCCTTTAATTAGTTTACAATAAACCTCCTTTAATTAGTTTACAATAAACTGCCTTTAATTAGTTTACAGTAGAGTGCCTTTAATTAGTTTACAGTAGAGTGCCTTTAATTAGTTTACAGTAGAGTGCCTTTAATTAGTTTACAATAAACAGCCTTTAATTAGTTTACAGTAGAGTGCCTTTAATTAGTTTACAGTAGAGTGCCTTTAATTAGTTTACAATAAACCGCCTTTAATTAGTTTACAGTAGAGTGCCTTTACTAAGTTTACAATGAACTGCCTTTAATTTGTACAATAAATACACACACTGTGTTTCTGTGTCACAATGACGTATTTACTCTGTGGTAAATATTATAAATGTGTGAATTAGCATGATGAGTGTGTGTTTTGATCACGGCTGGTGTTACACTGTATGTGGTGATCAGAGTCTGCAGGACAGAATTAGCGAGCCGTGTGCTGCCCACATCTACACTGCCCACAATGAAGTGTGTGAATGAAGCAGTCATGTGGACACAAAGCAGCACTGTTACATACAAACAGGGCCTCAAATACACACACGCACACACACACACACACACACACAC
Source organism: Pangasianodon hypophthalmus (assembly GCF_027358585.1). Lineage (NCBI taxonomy): Eukaryota > Metazoa > Chordata > Actinopteri > Siluriformes > Pangasiidae > Pangasianodon > Pangasianodon hypophthalmus. The sequence goes on from NC_069739.1 coordinate 519,653, forward strand.
ACACACGGGGACACACACACACACACGGGGACACACACACACACACACACACACACACAGTGATGTCTTTTGTTTGGGGATGTTGATCTCAACAGGCGTAGAGCACATCATTAACATAAGAGAGACGACAAGAAGGACATACCATCACCCACTGGGGGGAGGAGAAAGAAAGGAAGAAAGAAAGAAAGAAAGAAGGAAGGAATGAGAGAAAGAAAGAAAGAAGAAAAGACCATAGATAGGACGAAGTAGAAGCATAAGTGAAAGACTAAGCAAGAATCAATTTAAGGGAAAAGAAGAGTGTCGAAAATTTTCAGGCTGTTCTCTAGTGTCTCATAAAACAAACTCTGTGTGTGTGTGTGTGTGTGTGTGTGTGTGTGGGTGTGTGTATGTGTGAGGTAGACAGATCATTCAGTTCCCAAAAAGAGGCGTTTGTTTATATTTATGTGCATTAATTTCTTACAAACAGATCATTTAGTGTTGCAGTGACTAGCATGAATGTCAGACAGAGTTTCAGTTCACAAAATAAAAAAAACATTTCCTTCCTGATAGACCTTCATTCATGTCACATACACATCAACATAATGACACATTTCCTTTCCAATAAAATCCACATAACTCCAGAGAATTATTAAATTCCAATATTTATCATGATCCAAAGACAGCCATTCACGTTCCCATAGACCACCATTTCCACAGAAACGCATTCATTCCTCACAAAGAGCCCAAAGATCTAATAATGTTCCACACATCTCCATTAACATCCCGAATAATCATCTCCAATCCAATCCAATCCAAATTCCCTTAATCCGAGCACTCAGTGTGCACTCGCTTCCCATAGTTATCCACTAACTAATCACTAACACAACACAACTACACACTCTCAGAAATAAAGGTATTAAACTGCACTTTTGCTTGTTGTGAAATGTTGTGTAGTGCTGGTGATATGACAAAAAAAAATCACAATATTTGAAGATGATATGGATCACGATAAACAGGTCTGTGAAGAAACTGCCAGGAAAACAGTGGAGTATTTCATAATAAGTAAATTAGTATTTGATGATACTGTTATTAAAAATAGGTGATCACTGAACAGCAGAAATAAATTTATTTCAAAACACAACACAACAAAACACAGCATCTCAGAAACAGTGTACTGTGACAATTTATCACAATATCAATATTACATCGTCGGATCAGCCGGTCAGTAATGTTTAGAGCCATCAGTGTGATTACACACTATCATCACACACCTCCTGAACCGACCTCTTTACGCCCAGATTATTTTTACGTTCTTTTTTTTTTCTTTTTTTTTTTTATTTCCTCCCACTGTTTCTGTTTTTTGGCAGCAGTTACAACAGGATTCAGTTTGCTTTTTAAAATTTCTTTTCTTTTCCCAAATTCTTCTAAAAGAATACATTTCTCCTCCTCTGTCCAATTTGGTTTTCTTTCTTTATTTTCCGTATTCGTTTCTTTATCCATTTTATCAGTTGTATAAGTAATTGTGTTACACATAGCGTGTCCATGGCAACAAGAGAATTTTATTACGGCAAAACCTGCGTCGCTGTCGTGAAGCGCTTAAGAGAAGTGTTTAAAGGATTATACGCAACACCCTCAAGTCATTCCCTTGAGTACGAGGAAATCACGCTTTAAGTCTCTTACTTAATGTGCTTTATGTAACCGGTACCTGGTACTTAAGGTCCAATTATGTGCAGGTAAAAGAAAAAAGTTATAAAACACGTCCCTGTAGTCAACCCCTGTGATCCATTAATATTCCATAAACTAAATATTTCTCAAAAATCCACAACTTTCCTGTAAATATTCATAAACTCATAAACTCGCGTTCTCACAAGAGCTGTTCATTTTAGGTCATTTTTAGCGATGACACACACACACACACTTCACAGTTTTGGTTCCATTTAATGTGGTTATGATGTCATTAATAATTTTTTTTTACTTTCTGAAAGTGCATTTTTAGTTCTGGGGTTCTCAGATCTCACTTCCCCATAATGAAAATAAAATTTCTTACAAAACTTTCGCCGTCATCAAGAAACCACCGACATGTTCCCTCCTCTACAGCTCATACACACACCTGCAAACACACGCTATCAACAAGTGTGTGTGTGTGTGTGTGTGTCTTCAGTAAACAGTTCCACTTAACTGCACTCTATTAAAGGCTCACTTCCTAGACTATAATCAACATCTTTCTGTCTCTCACACACACACACACACACACACACACAAACACAAAAACCTGAGGGTCTTTCCCCACCATAAGGGAAGTGTGTAGGCGTGAACAGGGAGGTTGTGTATTTCCCAGCAGTACACAAATATTCCGTTAGCAACTAGCGAATCTGAATCAGGTCACTGAATTCATTTATTAACACTTTATTAAAAACCCTGAAAATTAATTTCAAACATCAACTTCTAACAGAAGTGCGAGAATCAGTTTTAGTTTGTTGTGTCATAGTTACAGCTGTGTGTGTGTGTGTGTGTGTGTTTGAAGTGCACTGAATTGACTTCGTAGCTGTGATTTAATTCCGAATGTTGATGTATTTGCTTCTGAAACAAGAAGTCAGAGTGACGGGGTGTTGAACTTTTTCATAGATTTACACAACCATAGCCTTTGAGAAACGCCACACTCACGCTCGAGCTAAACCAAATGCAAGCGACTTGGCAAATTAGTTAAATACGCAAAATAGTGAAAATGTATATATATATACTTACACACAATGTTGTATAAAGATGGAATTGTGTCCTTGCTTAGTCTGAGGTAGCGACATTCCAGGACTGAGGAGCCTCAAGTTTGTAAAACACCTCTGAAAAGTCAAATCACTGCCACTGTGGAAAAACGGTTAGAAACCTGGCTGTTGAGAGTCACATGGTGACCTGTGGCCTGTCTGCTCGAGTCTGCGTACAGGACTGACTCTCGTCTCGTTTCAGCGAGTAAGAGGCTTTTAATTCAAGCTGCTCGTTTCTGTCACTAACACCTACAGCAGGAAATGAATAATAACACAAACCGAGTCAGTGTCAAACAAGTTTCCAGTGTGTGTGTGTGTGTGTGTGTGTGTGTGTGTGTAATTCTTTCCATCAGTTAATTGGTTTTTATTCCATCACTTATTAACACAGAATATAATGAGTGAGAGTGAGACTGTAAACTTTATATAGTTGAAACTATTTCAGAACAAAGTGTGAAAGTGAAACGCACGGATGGTGGGATGATGTCATAATGAGCGTTACAGCAGACGACCAATCAGCAGCTGCACTTCAACTCACACAAAGTGGAAATGCACACTCACTAGAATCTAAACACACACTCGCTATAATCACACACTCGCTATACTCACACACTCGCTATAATCACACACTCGCTATAATCACACACTCTCTGTAATCACACACTCGCTATAATCACACACTCGCTATAATCACACACTCTCTATAATCACACACTCGCTATAATCACACACTCTCTATAATCACACACTCGCTATAATTACACACTCAATAATCACACTCTCTATACTCACACACTCTCTATACTCACACACTCGCTATAATCACACACTCTCTATACTCACACACTCGCTATAATCACACACTCGCTATAATCACACACTCTCTGTAATCACACACTCGCTATAATCACACACTCTCTATAATCACACACTCGCTATAATCACACACTCGCTATAATCACACACTCGCTATAATCACACACTCTATAATCACACACTCTCTGTAATCACACACTCGCTATAATCACACACTCTATCACACACTCTCTATACTCACACACTCTCTATACTCACACACTCTCTATAATCACACACTCGCTATAATCACACTCTCTATACTCACACACTCGCTATAATCACACACTCGCTATAATCACACTCTCTATACTCACACACTCGCTATAATCACACACTCTCTATAATCACACACTCGCTATAATCACACTCTCTATACTCACACACTCGCTATAATCACACACTCTCTATAATCACACACTCGCTATAATCACACTCTCTATACTCACACACTCGCTATAATCACACACTCTCTATAATCACACACTCGCTATAATCACACTCTCTATACTCACACACTCGCTATAATCACACACTCTCTATAATCACACTCTCTGTAATCACACACTCGCTATAATCACACACTCTCTATAATCACACACTCGCTATAATCACACACTCTCTATACTCACACACTCTCTATACTCACACACTCGCTATAATCACACACTCTCTATACTCAAACACTCGCTATAATCACACACTCTCTATAATCACACACTCACTATAATCACACACTCTCTATATTCACACACTCTCTATAATCACACACTCGCTATAATCACACACTCTCTATAATCTCACACACTCAATAATCACACACTCCCTATAATCACACACTCCCTATAATCACACACTCTCTATAATCACACACTCGCTATAATCACACACTCGCTATAATCACACACTCTCTATACTCACACACTCTCTATAATCACACACTCTCTATAATCACACACTCACTATAATCACACACTCTCTATAATCACACACTCTCTATAATCACACACTCTATAATCACACACTCTCTATAATCACACACTCACTATAATCACACACTCTCTATACTCAAACACTCGCTATAATCACACACTCACTATAATCACACACTCCCTATAATCACACACTCACTATAATCACACACTCTCTATAATCACACACTCGCTATAATCACACACTCCCTATAATCACACACTCTCTATAATCACACACTCGCTATACTCACACACTCTCTATAATCACACACTCCCTATAATCACACACTCTCTATAATCACACACTCGCTATACTCACACACTCTCTATAATCACACACTCTCTATAATCACACACTCGCTATAATCACACACTCTCTATAATCACACACTCTCTATAATCACACACTCGCTATACTCACACACTCTCTATAATCACACACTCTCTATAATCACACACTCTATAATCACACACACTCTCTATAATCACACACTCTATAATCACACACTCTCTATAATCACACACTCTCTATA
>NC_069739.1:532249-542249 GCF_027358585.1 Pangasianodon hypophthalmus
CTCTTCCTGTGTAGTACTTTCACTGTTTTAATGTTAATAAATGATCACTAATGTCGTTCACACTTTATCTTGTGGAGCTGAAATAAACTCCACACTTCCCTACTGCCTCTCATTTAATCCTCTTTTATTTGTTTAATATTTCATTTATTGATGTAATAAAGCGAAAAGCAGCTTTACATTCGAGACAACAGTTTAAGCAGGTGAATGAAAACAGAACAGTAATTTGGACTGAGAGATGGTGATGAATTATTGAACACAGTGAGTGTAATGAGAGAATGTGGTGTGAAGCTCCTCTGTACGCTAATCCTGAGTGAAAAGCCGGACTCATAATACTGATAATCCTCTGTACTGTGATATTTTACATGCGTCATGTCACTGACAAATTCTTTAAAACATCAGCACTTCTCCTTCGGGCTCCGGCACAGGGAAATTAATCAGTGTTTTAAACACAGCAGCACAAAGCACCAGTGAAATGTAACAGTTCATCTACAGTAACACAACTCATGTCATGTTTTTACAATTGCTTACTGTATTAATACTATTACTACTACTACTAATAATAATAATTAAAGCTGCAAGCAGCGTTTTCGGGGGCCAAGCACCCAGACTCGGTGAGTCACACATTCACAGACGCACTACAGTTGTTGCTTAAACAATCAGAGGAAAGCAGAGTCATAACTTTAGGCGAAGGGATTCAGGAGTGATTGTAGTTTCACTCCTGATGTGTGTGTTTAGACTGCGGACAGTGAGGAATTCTCTGACTGTAGGAGGAAAGGTCTAGATGAACAAAAGGGCAGCAGAGTGGCGTTTGCTGCTGCAGCTGCTGTGAGCTGTGGAGTTTTCTGTTGCTACTTTGACCGTTGGTCGTGATTGCTACTGCTCTGACCCGAACATTTTTCTTCTTGCAATTTAAAAACATCTAAGGTATTTATATTTTTTTCTCATCAGTCTGGGTTCCACGTTGTACAAGTTCAGACAGGTCTCAAGATGATGTGAGCCAAATTTGGTGAAGATCAGACAAAATTTGTTGGAGGAGCAGCAAAAATGGCAGTTAGATGTAAGCATTTCTATCACGAAATTTGTTGCATTGCTTCAGGTCATAGTCCTGAAGATGCCTACCAAGTTTTGTGTCAGTGCGCAAAGTTGTTGCCGATAGGTTTTGTGAGGCTTACTCTGAAGATGATGTGTGCCAAATCTGGTGATGATTGGACAAAATTTGTAGGAGGAGTAGAGAAAAAAAAAGGTTTTTACAAAATCCAAGATGGCGGAAAATCCAAGATGGCGGAAAATCCAAGATGGCGGAAAATCCAAGATGGCGGAAAATCTAATTAGGCGGAATTTGACTTCATAGGGTGCACTGAACTCGTCTCGACCCAGGGAATCCAGCGATGGATTTTGCACACATGGTTCAAAAGTTATGACCATGAATGTACTTCCAAATTAGGCCCAAATTTGACCCGATGGTGGCGCTAGAGCGTTGGCAGCACTTGGCCCAAATATGGTTCGAATGTTCCTGAGACCCTCCGCAATCAGTGTTTCACAACTTTTTACCAGACGGTTCTGTGAGCTGCCATAGACACCCGAGACAGAAGAAGAAGAAGAAAACATAGAATAACAATAAGGTGCCTGCGGACCTTTGGTGCCTGGCCCCCTAATAATAATAATAATAATAATAATAATAATACTTGGTGTGTCCTGCAGCGTTGGTATTGGCCGGCCCTGCAGGCTCCGCCCCCGTGTACATGCAGCTGTGGTTCATGCTATTGATGGCGGCTGTGGCTTTGATCCTATTTGGGATTTCGTTGGGCGTCGGCCTGCACAGAGCTCTGTCCCGCCCACCGTATGCCCGGGAACGCCCCCCTCTCATCCCCCTGCCCCTACAGCCCCGCAGCCCCCGGGGCATTTACCCCCCCAGCAACGCCTACCTGGTGAGACACCTCTAATGCCCCAACATCATTTATTATAGACTAGGAGTTAGAGTTTAGCATTTATTCATTAGAGATTAGTTTAGAGTTTATAGATTATGGATTAGAGTTTAGGGTTTATAGATTAGGAGTTAAGAATTAGAGTTGATAGATTATGCATTTAAAAAAATTAAATTGATATATTATGGATTATGGATTAGATATTAGAATTTATAGATTATGGAACAAAGTTTAGGGTTTATGGATTAGTGGATTAGATTTTAGAGTTTAGGGTTTATAGATTAGGAATTGGGGATTAGAGTTGATTGATTACAGATTAAAATTTAGGGTTTATGGATTAAGATTTCAGGGTTTTAGATATAGAAGTCATTAGGAGTTAGAGATTAGGGTTTATAGATTAGAAGTTAAGGATTATAATTTATAGATTATGGACTAGAGATTAGAGTTTATAGATTATGGACTAGAGATTAGAGTTTATAGATTATGGATTAGAGTTTATAGATTATGGACTAGAGATTAAAGTTTATAAATTATGGATTAGAGTTTATGGATTATGGACTAGAGATTAAAGTTTATAGATTATGGATTAGAGTTTATAGATTATGGACTAGAGATTAAAGTTGATAGATTATGGATTAGAGTTTATAGATTATGGACTAGAGATTAGAGTTTATAAATTATGGATTAGAGTTTATAGATTATGGACTAGAGATTAAAGTTTATAAATTATGGATTAGAGTTTATAGATTATGGACTAGAGATTAAAGTTTATAGATTATGGATTAGAGTTTATAGATTATGGACTAGAGATTAAAGTTGATAGATTATGGGTTAGAGTTTATATTTTATGGATTAGAGATTAGAGTTTATAGATTACAGATTAGAGTTTACAGAGTATGGATTAGAGATTAGAGTTTATAGATTATGGATTAGAGATATTAATGAATTTCAAGACAAATTAATACATTGAGAAATTATCCTAAACTCATGATGGAGCAAAGTATTTGAGTTTGTTTACATTTCTTTATGTGTGTTTAATCTGCAGTTTGACACGGTTCCAGATGCGAGCAGTTCACCAAACACTGTCACACTGAAAGCCTTCACCATGCACATGGAGGTGAGACGCCTGTGTCACTCCTGCATCTCACACGAAACACTTCACACGAGCTAATAAATAAACCGAGGGAAAGTGCACAAGTGTGGATTAACCCTCAGCACTTCGCTTCCTGTTATTAAAGGATGCTAACGTTTTCTCGTTCACAGGAAGTGATCGACAGGAAAGTCGTGGAAAATGGCGACGGCACAACAGAGAGTCAGATAGGGGTCGTTACCGTGTCAACGGTCCACATGTCCTCTCAGGATATTACCCAGAATCCTTTGCGGCGCAGCGTGAGTCAGATGATTGACAGGAAGGTGGGGGAGGGGCAGGACGACGTCTGGGACCCACAATTTAGAGCTCACGACAGCGGAATGGTGAGAACCTGGGATTAAACGATATATATTTTATATGAATTACATTTTTATAATTAATTTACTTTTATATTAGATATATAAACATTATATAAATTACATTATATAATTTCATTAAGATATTATTTATTTAATATTTATTTACATATTATTATATATACTTCTATATAATTCTAACACATTATTTATAAAATGTATTTTATATAATAAAAATTTTATATAATATAATCCTATAGAACTAATAATGGTAATAAATAATACAATTACAATTTAGTAATATTTTTATAAATATAATTAAAATTGAAACAAAGATATGAAATGAAATAAAATGAAATCTAAATAAATAATTATATGTGTTAATCAACATTAACTTTATTTAAACTTGTTATAAAAAAAATTTAGTATTATTTTTAGGAATATAATAAAAATAAAAATACATATAAAGATAACAACTACATAATGCTAACAATAAAATAAAATAAATATTGTATATTGTATTTATATACATTATAATTTATTATATAAATATGATAATTAATTTTTTGCACATTTTTGATTGTTATAAAAGTAAGTAAAAGTAATAAAGTAATAATTTCTTTACTCTCTCGCTCTCTCTCTCTCTCTGTGTCGCTCAGTTCGATGAGGAGTTCGTCGACACCATTAAAGGTTTCAGCACCGTGAGGAAAGAGCACACCATGTTCACCGACACCAACCTCTAACCCCTGACCTCTGACCCGAGTGTCCAGGAGCATGTTCAGAGACGCAGGAATGAAGAAACGCGTCGAAGCGGAGAAAACACGGAGCGTGACGTCAGCGCACACGGACACGCCGTCTCGTCCAATCAGAGCGCGAGGAAATGTAAAAACGAGGGATCTCACAGCGTGATAATGTCATCACGTGTAAAAAAAAAGTGAACAATATAAAGATATAAATTATGATTTGTATCTTTATATCTATTATGAATAAATAAATAAATAAATAAATAAATAAATAACTGTGGATTTAATCTAACTAAAAATCTTTAATTTATCTTAAAGAAGCAGTGAATGTGTTTGTAATAGTGTAATAACTGTGTAATAACATGTTTAATAGTAAATGTTCTTCGATTTAGAGCAAATTTGGTGTTTAGTAAACACACATGAAGAAAATAAAGCTAACTATAATTTAGCTTAGGATTATTAGCATTAGTAATGCTAGCTGATCCCATTGAGATTTTATTCCAATAAAAACAATTTTGTTTTGTTTTTCTTTTAAAGCTGATTTATATTTCACACTAAGTAAGAATTATATCATTTTGGCTGAATCATTAATAAACTTTAGTCAGGAAACTGCTAAATCTTTTCTGCTAATCCCCGAGTTAGCGTTAGCATTAGCGTTAGCGAACGTTAGCTAACTAGTTTTCCTTTATAAATAAATAAACACAAAGCATTTGTAGCTCCTGGAATCATGTGTTTTACTCACAAATAACCAGAATGTGTTTTAATAATGAATATTTAAAAGCTTTATATTTGTATTTTATGCTAATTTACCTCAGAATCTGCACTGCATTGTGCTAGCAAGGCTAATTCTACTACAGGATGTAGTGACCACAAGACTTTCAGTGACTAGACAAAGAGATTAAAATCCAGAATTTGTCTACAAATGCTAATTTTGTTCTTTTATAAACAAGTAAATAAAGAAACAAACCAATTCCACAACACTTTTTAGCATGTTAGCATTTATTTCAGATGCATCATGAGGCACAAAAACATTTCTACTGTTACAGAACATGGTTATAAAACTAAATAAATTAATGACTATGAGGTAACGCTGCTTTAAAAATAACTTTTTACGTATAAAATGTCAGGCAGTTAAAAAATCAGGGTTTCTGTTGCTTGTTATTTTTTAAATATAAATATAAAATCTCTGTTTGTGAATCTGAGGAGCTGAAAATGACCTCAACGCTAAAATGTTTTAAACCTGTCCGCGTTTCAATGCCGTTTCTAACTCGTTCACTTCTTCTCGAAGGCGGAGCTTAATTAAAAATATTCATCACATCTTTATTTTCCTTTTCACTTCTCCTCGACTTAGTGCTTAGCATAAAATAAGGAGTTTACCTACACAATACAGTGGTTTAACAACACCTAAACAGAGCACTGCACTAATGTTAGCCAGCTAGCTATTTAGCTAAGCTAACATTAAGGTAGATAACGCTAAGTATACGTTTGTATTGTGTAATTAAAACCCATAGCCATGTTCATTAGCTAACAAATCAAATGTGAAATATTTCAATAAATTATTGCTTTTTTAAAAATACAAGCTAACATGCTTATATGCTAACACACATTGCGTTAAAAACAGGATTGAAACGATCAGAAACGAAAATGGACGCTTTGCAAAGCATCATGGGATATTTAGATCCGCACTGCAACCTTCCCTTTTTCTCAATCTCATTAGCACTAAAGATAAAACTAAATAAAAAATAAAAAGTGCATGCAGCTAACGCTAGTGCGGCGTCCAGTACTTTATTAACCACAGTGACCGTGGCTAACTACAAAACTAGCTAGCTATTTAGCTACTCCAATGACAACTGCTGGTGGAATGCTAACCAGCTAGCCGTGTTTATGTGTCGTATATTTTATGGAGATATTAGCTGGTTATATTTAGCCCCTTGTTTTAACACTAGCTAGCTTTTTCAAAAATAAAAAAGCTAGCTAGCTTTAGCAAACTCAATCAACTAAGTTGATTTCAGCCAATGGAAAAAAGCGTTCATGATGACAGTCGATGATGTCCACGCTACAGGAAGAAAAACATGCAAATTAAAAAAATATTAGCTAAAACATCTACCATTTTCACAGTCAGAGACAAAACCGTTAAACACGACATGCTAAAAAAAAAAAACAAAAAAAAAACAACACACTACAATCACAACCCTGCAAGTCTGATGCTAAATGCTAACACTAACTAGCAAAAACTAAAATTATGAGTCGCCTGGAAATAAAAGTCCATCTTTGGTTCTCTGAAGTAAATTTTAAACTTGTTCTGCAATTAGCAAAAGTTTTCTATCCTGTTCGTTCTGCACGTAACTTACGACGTTCCCCGTTCTGATATCTCTTATGTCTTGTTTCTTGTTTGCGTCCAGCAGCTTGTTTTGGTTCTGACTCACTTTCACAGACGTTCTTGCGAAAAAAAAACCCTCACGGGTTCTTCGGTTGTCATTCTTGAGGAACCCTTAAAAGGTTCTCCCTCATCAGAAAGAGTTCGGAAAAGAACCCTTTTTTTGAAAGCGAAAAATGCTTAATTATCCAGTAAACCCTTAAAGAACCTTCAAAGATCCATTTTGTACATTCTTTTAGAAAAAAAATGGGTTCTTCAAGGGTTCCTTATTCTTTATCTTGCATCAGATAATTAAGAGTTCGTCAGATGTCACACCTGAGCAACGCTTAAAGGTTCCTATAAGGAGTTTAACCTCATTTTTGGAAGCTAGAACCATTAATTTTCCAATGAACCCTTGAAGAACCCTTTTTTTCTAAGAGTGTGTGGAACAAACTCCAAATTATTGCTTGTTTTTCTTTTTTTCTTCTCAGAACCTAGAACCTGACAAGCGTTTAACAACCTAATAGGGTTCTGATAGAGGAACATTGCTGTAGGGTTCTACGTAGAACCTTTAAGAACAACTGAAGAACCGTTAACGGGTTTTAAGGAGTAATGTTATGTTTATAGTACGATATTTATACAGTTATTAAATGGAAGAATATCATTAAAAAAAAAACCAAAAAAGTTTAATCAGTCTTTCTCTCCTCGCATAAATCGTAATTAACGTAACGATGTGTTTAGCTCCGCTGATGTGCGCTTTTTAAATTGTACCTGTTCGCGTTCACATTTTTTTCATTTCTTTTTTGTTTATCAAAACTACAAATCTATCAAATCTCAGTCAATAACGAATAAAAAAATAAACGTCTGCAGCCAGTCACACCAGGTGAGCGCAAGTTTGTTCGTAGCTTCACGCAAAGCTAAACTGTCACTACATTCGGGTTTAGGAACTAACAAAAATTTATACATAAAAAAATAAGAAACAGTTCAATACTAAATTTTGGATCCTGATGAGAACTCCATCCATGCACATAGCTAGAGTCTGAAAGCGATGTTTAGCTACTGTGGTGTTAGCATCTTGGTGTTCATTCGTGTTAAATATTAGCTCGCTAATCATGTTCACTAATAATATTCCTCGTGTAATGCTAGCCTGCCATAATTATTTTTTTAACGATTAACAAATATTCCTAAATTATTTACATTCATGACAGTCACGTGACACCGTGTGACCTTCACGTGGATGATTGTGTAAATTGTATTCAGCTAAACGTTTCTGGTGCGACTGGCTGCTGAACGTTAGATCAGACAAAACATGTGATTATTCGTCACTTTTCGTAATTAACGTGACTCCATCAGAAAATAGAAATTCTTCTAACAATGTTGAGAAACCATTAATCCAAGTCTCATTACAGCTACGGCTAAAAATATGCGAATATGAAAATACGCCTAATGCTTATGCCGTGTTAGTGTTCGTACGTTTAAGGTTCCGTCACAAACTAAAGTGTAATGTAAGAGCTCCTTTATCTGGAAAATAAAACCCAGCGGTTACATGTGTTTAGTGTTTAGCATGCTAACTCACATGCTAAGTGCTAATTACCAAAAACTCATGATGCATGATAAGAACTTGTCTATTGTTTGAGATGGAGCCAATCAAGATGTCACACCAACCTCAGTCCCTGATTGGTCGGTATCTCTGAGGAAGCTCCACCAATGAACACTGCTCTGAGACGTACATACGCGGAGAATATAAAAATAACTTTACTAGCACATTAAAACAGCGAAATAGAGAAATAAAGGGTCAGGATAAAAAAATCTCTGGCTTCTGGAGGAAGAACGCAATCCCATGATTCATCTGGATCTTCCTGGAAAATTCTGTTCATCCAGGTTATGTAGGACACAAGACTGTGGAGAGAGAGGACAGGACAAACAAGCTGTCAATCACAGAGTACGAGCCAATCAGATGGTTCATCTAGTCTGTCCATTAAATCCTTCCCTCTTCCTCAGAGTCGAGTCCATCTCCAACCCTGTGCACATAGTCGAGTCCATCTCCAACCCTGTGCACACAGTCCAGACCATCTCCAACCCTGTGCACACAGTCCAGACCATCTCCAACCCTGTGCACACAGTCCAGACCATCTCCAACCCTGTGCACACGGTCCAGTCCATCTCCAACCCTGTGTACACGGTCCAGACCATCTCCAACCCTGTGTACACGGTCCAGACCATCTCCAACCCTATGCACACAGTCCAGACCATCTCCAACCCTATGCACACAGTCCAGACCATCTCCAACCCTGTGCACACAGTCCAGACCATCTCCAACCCTGTGCAAACAGTCCAGACCATCTCCAACCCTGTGGTTAGTCCAGCCCCTAGTCCTGTCAGTCACCTAGTGCAGACCCTAATCCTGCCCAGACCTTAGTCCCGTCCAGCCCCTAGTCCCCCCTGTCCCTTACTCAGGTCTCTGTCCATCCACTACACCTGTCCAGCCGCTAGACTCTCCTGTCCTGTAGTCCAGCTCCTAGCCCAATCCAGTCTCTAATCCATCCCCTAGCCCAACTCCTATCCTGTCCAGCACTCGGTCCAGCCTATATTTCAGTACCTCAACTCAATTTTATTTGTATAGCGCTTTTAACAACAGACGTTGTCACAAAGCAGCTTCACAGAAATATACACATTCAGGATATAAATCGTAAATGTATAACTTTATCCCTAATGAGCGAGCCAGAGATGACGGTGGTGAGGAAAACTCCCTGAGACATCATGAGGAAGAAATCTTGAGAGGAACCAGACTCAAAAGGGAACTCATCCTCATCTGGGTGCAACAGATTATAAATCATTTCCTTCTATAACTGTGTACTACATGGACAAATAGTGCAATTGTGTAACCAGGAAATTCATCACAGTTTCCACAAGAAGTCTGTGTTGTTGAAGTTATCAACTGTTCGCAGTACCTACACCTGTCCATCCATTAGTCCTGTCCAGCCCATAGTTCAGACCGGCCCCTAGTCCCTCCTGTCCCGTAATCCAGATCCCAGTCCTGCCTAGCCCATCCAGTAGACTAGTCTGTCCCGTAATCCAGATGCTCGTCTAGTAAAGACCCTACTTCGGTCCATTCCTTAGTCCTGTCCAATTGTTAGTCCAGTCCAGACCCTGGTTTAAATGTTAGTCTAGTTCAGCGTGTCCCCTAAACCAGCCCTGAGCTCTCACTCCATGCAGTCTAGACAAACTTGAAGTGCACTGTGTTTAAAGCTTATAAGTAGCCTGGTAGCAAACGTTTTGTTAATGTACATAATATGTGTGTGTGTGTGTGTGTGTGTGTGTGTGTGTGTGTGTGTGTGTGTGTGTGTTGGACATTACACAGTGAGATGAGAGAAGAAACCCCGTCTCCTCTCACTATCTCTCACCATCACTGTTGGTCAATGCAGCGAAAGCGGAATTAAGAGTAAAGCTCGATCATCATGCCAGAGAAAGGCAAAAAAAAACAAAAGTCATTCTATAATCAAAAGATTAAAGGTCAAAGGTCAAGGGAA